>NC_036838.1:54603692-54630085 GCF_002910315.2 Salvelinus sp. IW2-2015
AGCGATGCCCCCCTTTACTGGAAAGAAGCCGTCCTTGGTTCAACCCCCCAGTCCGCTTATTCAAACCGGTTCCCCTCCCCAGCTGCACGGCAATTAACCAGCACTTTAACCGCACTCTCGTCCCTTCTTCAGGAGAGTTTCTAACAGCCTCACGCAAAGTGCGTTTGTCAATATGTTTATCTTAAGCAGCTGGGGGTGATGCCAAACCGGATACATGTAATTTCCCTTGTAACTGAGAGCTAATACGTAGAATTTTATGCATTTTGGTTTCATGTGGCACATTTGAATACAGTTGGACAGAACGCGTACGGGTCCAATGCTTCAGCGGGACTGGGTTGATGATAAGATATTAAACAATGTTTGAGAAGTAGGCTTGACCCTCCCCTTTGTCCCCTTTCCCCCTACACACTTTTCCGACTTTTGGCTGAAGTTGCAGAATAAACTGGGATGATTTTCACATGCATGTAGAAACTTTAATCAGCGCATTGATTAAGGCCCCTAATGACCTAAGTGCTGCAAAATGCGCAAAAAACCGCCTTGCACCTAAACGCATGGGGTTAGTCTAGGTAACTCCTGTGACCCATAACAAAGACGGTGCTTTAAAAAAAAATCCTGAACACATTAAGTTATCTTCCCCAAAATGAAATTGAGAATTTGTGGAATGCAAGTTCCATAAAGTAGTTGGCTATAGCTTATGTGAAATGAATTACCCAGTGAGCAAAATTAGTTGAAATATGTATTTTCAAAGTATTTTTAACGACGTAACCTATTTTCAAACTTGTTTAAAAGTCTGTGCTCATAGGGCAGGCTCATGAATGGTATAGATGAGTGATAATTCCAAAACGAGAGAAACAAAATATAGGCCTACTGGAGAATATTGCAGCAAATGCCACATATGTATTTGTCTCGTGGCATCTGTGGCATTTGCTGCAATATTCTCTAGTATTCTACATTTAGAATGTAAGCAAATGAACAAATTATTATTTTTCCCCCATTTATTTTTAATTTTAATGTTTTTTTTTTTATATGTCCAAGCGAAAGCAATATTTTAGACAAAATATGAGTGGGGAAAATAAAATTTAGTTATTTGCTTACATTCTAAATCGCATCATGTACTAAGATAATCATCAGAAATTCCCCAAAATACGAAAAAACTGAACATAGTAAGGACTGAGAGAAGTTGAGAACGCAGGAATGTTGGAGGCAGGCCGCCTTTAACTTGGAACGCTGCCTCAAAGCAATGGCTTGCCATCAGATTCTGGGTCAGTAATAAAATGCCATGCCAGTTATTTCAGTCCCAGACCCACATCATAACGACGTATAAAGAGCTGATAGACAGTAGCTTCAGGCTGCCTTTCGGTTTCATGCGGCGGACAATAGCTCCCACCAGGCGCTCCTGCACCCGAACGTGAATAGCACTTTTGGAACTTAGTACAAGTGACAGCACAAGGACAATGAGGAAATCTACAGTACACAGTAGGGCGTTTTTGCCTCTCAGGCATGTCTGCGCTGCGAGCGATCGAACGGATGGTAGTGCTCTCGTGGTAAATGGGCGCTGGCGACAAACCACAGGCCTGGAAAAACCTTCCCATTTTAGTTAACCCCCCAGCCAGCCCGCGGGGCCTTTTTTGTTATTAAACCAGTCAAGTTCGATTCCTGTTGGTAGTTGTGGACACCGAAGAACAAACCCTAACTGATCCTAAGCTCGAAAGTCAACACGCGCATGGCTGTTTGCAAAGTGACTCTTTGTTGTTTCGGAAAGCAGAAAGGGAAATACGCCCTAAACATGCCGGCTTGAACCACACGACCCTGAGATTAATGAGTTCTCATTGCATGTTTACGACCTTGCAGCTAAGACATGCACCCCTCAACAGGTCAATAACTTACTTGTGGTTTCTGAACTGATTCGTTACCAGCTTACTCGTCTTTCCCCTTTTTGCAAGTCTCTCCTACTCTTTAACTTCCCGTACCTATCCTAACCGCTTGTTCAGTATGTACACGGAATATTCACGAGAGGAGCATCTAAACCAGCAGCTGCCTACAATAATCAGCAAGTAATATTACTGTTGAGGTGCCTTGCTAGCTCCAGTCGGTTAGAGCATGAGACTCATTTAATCTCAGCGGTCGCTAGGGGATGTCAAGCCCATGTTGGCGATATCCTTTCTCTTAGTGCGCGGACAGCACAAACTCACTTGCAAACAGATCCTGCGCTTTGACTTCGAGCAGGGCTTGCCACCTGCATTGCTGCGCACGTGTCCAGCCATAGCTGGTAATAACAGAAGCACTTAATAAGATTTGAATCCCAAGTTGTGCCTAGCACCTCTCAACCTGTTTATCTCAATGCAACTTACCTATGAAAACCTCCTTCCTCCTAAATGGTTTAAAATAAATGCTCCTTTTCCGGACAAAGAAAAGACAGGAGGAGGTCAAAGACAAAATACGTGCATCTGCCGTGAAGCGAACTTCAAACTCACCAACCTGAATCATTTGCTGCAATACTGCCTGCCATATAACGTTATAACACGCTAACCCAAATACAACCCACTAGGCATCCATGTAAACAACACCTTTCACTGATTGCACCATATCTCTTGCTCAAAACAGAGCTGTACGATATTCAGACCAAGTAATTCATAACTGTTGAGGTGCCTGCGCTCCAGCGTTCAGTCGGTAGAGGCATCGCAGACTTCTTATCTTAGGCCGTTGTTGGGCTTCACCGAAGCGCCCGCGTTATGGGCGTTCTTTTTCTGCTTCCGAAAGCATCGAACTCACTTTGCAAATCAGCATCCGCTTTGACCTTTACGAGCCAGGCTTAGCCACCCTCTGTATTGCCTGCACTCTCTCTCAGCATAGACCCATGCCTTGCCATACAGGAAGGACTAGAGATTTGAAATTCCCAAGTGCCTGCGCTAGTGCACTCTTCACCTGTTATCTTCAATGACTTTACCTCAATCGAAAACCTCCTCCTAAATGGCGTTAAATAAATGCACTCCTTTTTACTCGAACAAGAAATAGAACAGCAGTAGGGTTAATTTACCCAAAGAGTAGAAAACAATGACGTAATGGCATTCTATGCTGAGCTCAACACTACAACAACCTTGACATCGATTTGCTGGCATAACTTGCTGCTATAGAGTATAACACGCTAAACCAAAATACACACAGGCAATCCATTGAACAACACTCTCACTGATCACCAATATTTCTGCTCAAACAGAGCTCGTACGATATTCAGACCAAAATAATTTACTGTTGAGGTGCCTGGCTAGCCTCAGTCGGCCCTAGAGCATTGTACGCACTCCTTACATGCTACCACGGTCGTGGCGTTCGAAGCCCCACGATTCGGGCGAATCTTTTCTCTTCCGAAGCACGAAATACGCGCTCCACATTTAGCAAACAGCCAAATCCGCGCCTCTCTGGAACCTTTCGGGCAGGTTGCTCGTGTCAGCATAGCTGGTGATACAGAAGGACTATGGGATTTGAATCCAAGTTTGTGCCTGGCACTCTTCACCTGTTACTCAATGACATTACCTATGAAACCTCCTCCTAATGTTTAAATAAAATAGCTCCTTTTCTCGAGCAAAGAAAAAAACATGCAAGAGGAGTTGGTCACAGAAATAATTCTTGCATCTCTGTGAGGGCGTCAAAACTTCCAAACAACCTTTGACATCGATTTGCTGCCATCATACTGCCTGTAATAATGTATAAAACCGCTAACCAAATACACCCACAGAGCAATCCAAACAACAACCTGCTCAATCTGGCCGGCACCAATATATTGCTCAAACCAGAAGCTCTTTACCATATTCACGACCAAGTTAAATTATTACTTTGAGCGTCGCCTGCGCTAGCTCACGTCGTAGAGCATGAGACTCTTAATCTCAGCGGTCACGTGGGTTCAAGCCCCACGTTGGCCGAATTCTTTTCCTCTTCGAAGCCCACGCCAACTACACTTTGCAAAAACAGCCATCGGCTTTGACTTTCGAGGCAGGCTCCACCCTGCATGCTGACGGGGTCTAGTGCCATAAAGCATGGGTGCATACAGAAGAGACTATAGTGATTGGAATGAATCCAAGATTTGTTGCCCTCACTCTCACCTGTTATGCTCAATGATGCCTTACCTACTGGAAAATCACCTCCTTACACAATAATGCGTTTAAATTAAATGCTCCATGTGTTCTACGCGACAAGAAATAGACAGCAGCAGGTCAAGAAAAATACTTGATCTTGGTTGCAGGCTTCAAACTCACGAACCCTGGAACATCATTTAGCTAGTCTATTACATTTGAGCTGTATAAGAGTATAACAGCAGGCTACAAGCCAAATAAAAACACACAGGATTCCAGTTAAACAACTACTCTCAGCTGGAGATCACCCATATTTTGCTTCAAACAGAGCTTGTACACATATTTCAGCACACCAAGTAATTTTTTACTGTTCGAGTGCCTGGCATGGATCAAGCTTCGGTAGAGCATGAGACGCTTATATTCTCAGAGGTCGTGGTTCGCGACCCACGTTGCTCCGAATTCTTTTCTCTTCCTAAGCACGAACTCACTTGCAAACAGCCATCCGCTTCTGCTTCGGCAGCATGCAGCTTAGCCACCCTGCACTTGCCTTGATTGTCAGCGCCTCATAGCTGTGTGATGCACACGAAGGGACTTATGCCGATTTGCATTCCAAGCGCTTAGACTGACCTCGCCCACCTCCTCACCTGGTCTATCTTCAATGAACTTACCTTATTGACAGACCTTCCCTTCTCTAAAATTGGCGTTTAAAAATAAAAAGCTCCCTCTTTCTCGGATCACAGATTCACGAAGCAGGCAGAGGCCGTTCCAGAGTGCACAAAAATACATGGCATCTGTGAGCGCTCAAACTCACAAACCTTGACATCGTTATTTGCGTGCATACTGCTGATATAAGTATAAAAACACGCTTAACCAAATAACCAACACACAGATCCATAAACAAACAACTCTCACTGAAATCAACCATATGTGTGTGCCTGCAAAACAGAGCTGTACCGACTATCAGCACCAAGTAGACTTACTCACTCTGTCCTTGTAGCACGTACGCCTGACGACTAGCTCAGTCGGTATGAAGCATTGGTAGGAGCACTCCTTGTATTATCTCAGTGGTTTCGCCATTGGGTTCAAGCCTCATGTGGGCCGTGATTCCTTTTCATCTTGCAGCGGAACTGCAGCATTAATGGACCTACACGTTTGCCAAACAAGTACCCTATCCGCTTGACTTTCGAGCATGGCTTCTGCCAACCGCGTGCATTTGCTAATCACGATGTCAGGCCAATAGTGGTCGCTTCGTGCATTACAGAAAGCGACCAAATCGGCATTATAGATGTCCAAGGTGACCATAAGCAAAACAAGTTATCTCACTATACTGTGTATTATTCTCAATGAACTTTACCTAGAAACGTCCTCCTAAATGCGTAAAATAAATGCTCCTTTCTCGACAAGGAAATAGACAGGCAGCAGCGGTTCAATGAAAAAATAACTTTGCCAATCTGCTGAGCTATCAAAACTCACAAACCTTGTAAACATCGATTTGCTGCATTAACTGCTGCGTATGAAGCTATAACACGCTAACCCAAATGCACCACAGGATCCATTAAACCAACACTCTCACTTCGATCACATATTTTGCTCAACAGAGCCTGTACGATATTTCAGACCAAGTAATTATTACTGGTGAGCGTGCCTGCCTAGCTCAGCTCGTGAGAGCATGAGCACTCTAATCGCAGCGTTAGTGGTTCAAAACCCCATGTTAGCAGGCAGATTCCTTCTCTTCCTGAAGCCACCAAACTACCACTTTCAAACCAGCCCATCCGCTTTGTACACTCGAGGCAGTGGGCTGACGTGCAGGCATAGTGTATAGCAGAAGACATGCGATTTCCGAAATTCAAAGCTGCTTGCTCGGCAACCTCTTCACCTCAACCGCCAAGTTTATCATCAATTAGACTCTACCTATGTAAACCTCCTCCTACAATGGTTTAATAAATTGCATCACTGTTTCTCCGACAGAAATAGACAGCAGAGGGTTCAAGAACAAAATACTTGCATCTGGTGAGGCTCAAAACTCACAACCTTTAATCAATTTGCTGATACTTTGCTTATAAAGTACAACACGCTTAACCGCAACTGCACCACAGGATCCTTAACAACGCTCTCACTCGACCATATATTTGCTCAAAACAGAAGACTGTCGACTATTCAGACAAGCTAATTATTTACTGTTTGAGTGTGCCTGCTAAAAGCTCAGTCGGTAGAGGCCATGAGACTCTTAATACTCAGGGTCGTCGAGGTTCGAGCCCACGTTGGGCTGAATCATTTCTCTTCCGCAAGCACGAAAAACTTCACTTTGCCAAACAGCCATCCGCTTTGGGACTTCGAGCAGGCTTTCCAACCCTTGCATTGCTGACGTGTTCAAGGCATGCCTGGTGATACAGAGGACCATAGGATTTGAATCCAGCTGTGGCCTGCACTCCTCACCTGCTTATCTCAATGAAGCTTACCTATGAAACGTCGCTCTAAATCGGTTTAGAATAATATGCCTCTTTCTCGACACAGGATAGGTGACAGGCAGAACGTTTCAAGAAAAATATTGCATCTGCTGAGCCATCAAAAACTCACCAACCTTGACATCTTATTTGCATGTCATACTGCTGTATAAAGTTAACACGCCTAACCAAAAATTGCACCAAACAGGAATCCATTAAACAGACACTTCTCACTGGATCACCATAATTTATCTCAAAAACAGACCGCTTTACGATAATTCAGACCAAGAATTATTTACTCTTGAGGTTGCCTGCCTAAGCTCAGTCGCGTAGAGCATGAGACTCTTAATACTCGACGGTGTGTTGTGGTTACAAAACCGCTCCATCGGTGCGGCGATTCCTTTTACTCTTCCGAACGCACAAACCTTCACTTGTTGCATTAAACAGCCATCCGCTTTCGACACTCGAGCAGGCTTGCTGACGTGTCAGGCATAGCTGTGATAACAGAAGACCATAGGATTTTGAATTCCAAGCTGTGCCTGCACTCTTCACCTGATTATCTCAATGACTTACCTAGAGCAAAACGTCCTCCTAAATGTTTAAAATAAATGCTCCTTTTTCTCGACAAGAAATAGCACAGCCAGAGGGTTCAAGAAAAATACTGCATCTGGTGAGGCTCAATAAACTCACACCTTGACATCCAATTTGTGCTGCCATACTGCTGATATAAAGCTACAACACGCTACCGATATTGCACACAGGAATCATTAACAACGACTCATCACTTGATCACCCATATATATTGCTCAAAACAGAGCTGTACTACATTCAGACCAAGTATATTATGATTACTCGTTGAGGTGCCGTGCTTAATGCTCAGTCGGTAGTTAGTCATGAAGACTACTTTATCTCAGGGTCCGTGGGTTCGAGCCCCCACGTTTGGGCGATTTTCTTTCTTCGTCGTGCACAATGCACGAACAACTCACTTTATTGCAAAACAGGCCACCTCACGCTTTACTTTCGAGAGCAGCGCTTATGCCACCTGCATTGCTGAACGTGATCAGGCACTAGATAGCTGATTACAGAAGAACTGATGGATTGAATCCAAGCTTTAGTGCCTAGCCACTACCTCAACCCCCATGTTATCTCAAAATCGACTTACCTATGAAACCTCCTTCTCTAGCAAATGGTTTAAAAAAATAGCTCCTATTCTCCTCTGACAGAACATAGATCAGTGGCAAGAGGGCTCAAGGAAAAATTCTTGGCATCTGCGTGAGGCTCAAAACTCACAAACACTTTGGACATCTGATATTTGCTCGCATACTTTTAGCTGTATAAGTATAAAACCACGCTAAACAAGTTACACCACAGGACAGTCTCACTTAAAACACACACTCTCACTGACTCAACCATATTTTTCTGTGGCCTCAAACAAGAGCTCGTACGATATTCAGACCAAAGTAATTAATTATGGACTAGTTGAGGTGCCGCGTGCTGAGCCTCGAGTCGGTAGAGCATTTGAGACTCTTAATCTTCTAGGTGTTGTGGCGTTTCGAGTCCACACGTTTGGTCGAATCTTTACTCTCCGCAAGCGACGAACTCACTTTTGCAAACAAGTTCATTCCGCCTCTGACTTTACGAGCAGAGCATGCTCGTCGTCAGCTTTAGCTGGCTGATACAGTAAGACTATGTGGATTTGCAATCCAAAAGGATTGTGCCGTGCACTCTCATGCCTGTTCTATCATCAACCTGATCTTTACTATCAATACAATCCTCCTGCACTAATGCGGTTTAAATAAATAGCTCCTTTTCGTCCGTGAAACAAGAAATAAGACAGCAGAGCCGGTGCAAGAAAATCTTATGTCCATATACTGAAGTGAGGCTCAAAGCCTGACACCAACCTTTGACAATCGATTTTTGCTGCATTACTGCTGATATAAGCTATACACGCTACACAACATACCAGCCTACAGGATCCATTCTCAAACAACCACTCTTCACCTGATCACCATTATTTTGCCTCCAAACAGAGCTGCTACGATATGGTCAGACCCATAAGTAATTATTACTGTTTGAATGGCTTCCTGGCTAAGCTCAGTTCAGATAAGCATGATGACTCTCTAATCTCAAGTGAGTCGTGGCGGTCCTTAGCCCCACGTATGGGCATGCAATAACTATTATTCTGCTTATCCGAAGCAACATACTCCAGTTGCCAAGAACAGCCATCGCTTTAGCGACTTCTGATGATTGCAGGCATTGCTTCGTGTTCAGTGCATAGCTGCCCCGTGATACAGTAAGGCTACACTAGGGATTTGAAATCCAAGTCTGTGCCTGCACTCTCACCTCCGTTATCTCAATGACTTCCACTGTTAGACCTATGAATCAACCCTACCTCCACTAAATGTTTTTTTTAAAACTAAAATGCTCCTTTCTCGACAAGAAACTACGAACAGAGCAGAGGCTGCTCAGAAGCAACATAACTTTCTTGCCAACTACTGGTGATGCTCAACTCACCAACTTGACATCGATTTGCTGCATTACTCGCTTGATTTAAGTTATAACCACTGCTAACCAAATTACAACCACACGGATCATTAAACAAAACCACTCTCACTGATCACCATATTTTTGCTCAAACAGCAGCTGCTACGAATATTCAACCAAAAGTTAAATTATTTACTGTTGAGGTGCCTGGCTAGCTCAGTTCGGTTAGAGCATCGAGACTCTTAAAATGCTCAGGGTTTGTGGGTTCGAGCCCACACGTTGGGTCAGAATCTTTTCTCTCCGCAAGGCGCACGACTCCACTTTGCAAACAGCTCATCCGTTTGGACTTTCGAGCAGGGCATGCTCGTTGTCAGGCCATAGCTGGTGATACAGCAAAGCACTATGGACTCTTTGAATCCAAAGTCTGTGCCTGGCCACTCTCACCTGTTATTCTCAATAGATCTTACTATGAAAACCTCCTCCTATAAGATGTTTTAAAGGTAAATGCCTCTCTCTCTTCTCGACAAGAAATAGAACACGCTAGAGAGGCTTCAGAAAAATTCTTCGGCGCATACTCGTGAGCGCTCAAAACTCACAACCCTTGACATCGATTTACTGCCATTACTGCTGTATAAGTATACACGCTAACCAAATACACCACACGGAATCCATTTAACCAACACTCTCACTAGATCACCATATTTTCTGCTCAAACAGCAGTCTGTACGAAATATCCAGAACCCAAGTAATTCATTATGATTGAATGGTGCCTGGCTAGCTCAGTCGGCTTACGAGGCATGAGCGACGTCTTAATACTCTGGTCGGTGCGTTGTCCCGAGCCTTCCAGCGTTGGCTGAAATCTTTTCTCCTTCTGAAGCACCGAACCTCACTTTGGCAAACAGCCACTCGCTTACTTTCGAGCAGGCAATGCTCGTGTCAGGCATAGCTTGGTGATAACAGAAGACTATGATTTTAATCAAGGTGTGTGCCTGCAACTCTCACTCTGCTTATTCTCTCAGATGGGCTACGCGTATACCGTATGAATACCTCCTCCTAGTAGATGTTTTAAGATAAATTCGACTTCCTTATTCTCGAACGAAAGAACATAAAGGGACAGGGACGCAGCGAGGGAATTCAGAAAAAATCATTGCAATCTTTGGTGAAGCTCAAACTTACACAACCTTGACATCGATTTTCTGCCATTACTGCTTGCTATAAGTATAAACACGCCCTAACAAAATATCAGCCACGAGGAGACAAATTAACAAACACTCTCACTGATACACCATATTTTGCTCAACAGAGCTGTACGGATATTTCAGACCCAATATATTATTACTGTTGCAGGTGCCATGGCTAGGCTCAGTCCGGGCTAGAGCATGAGACTCTTACAATCTCAGCGGTCGTGGGTCGAGCCCCACGTTGGTAGGCAGAATCTTTTCTCTTCCAAGCAACGAACTCACTTTGCAAACAAGCATTCCGCTTTGACTTTCGAGCGAGGCTTGCCACCCTGCATTGCCTTGGACGTGCCTCAGGCATTAGCTGGATGATTACTAAGAAGAAAACCATGGATTTGAATCCAAAAGCTGTTTGCCTGCACTCTTCACCATGTTATTCTCATGTACACTTCACCTTATTGAAAACGCATCTCTTCCTTACAATGATGTAAATAAACAATGCTGCCCTTTCTCGGGCTGCACTGTGGGCTCTTCCTGTTAATCCCAGATCGGACCATATAAACAGGTATAACGCGGAGAGGACGTTTAATCAATCCACGCCGCAAACCTTGGATTAGGATAATACACTCTACTCCATCAAAAATGAAGGCAGATATCATCTGGATTTACAAACTTTTCTTGTGTGTTGTGCTCGCTGTGAATTCAGGTAAATCTTACTAGGCAATATGACCTAACGGTAAACTATGTATAGCCTYCATAGCCCGTCATTGATATTCGGTTTAGTGGCTGTGCGTATAGGCTATATCATTTTCATAGGCATGAAAGGGAACGAGTTCTCTAAATATATCACACAGATGAGAAGACTTGTAAGTGAAATGGATTGAAGTGTAGCACTTCCATAGACCATTCATTATAACCTACGTTTAACTGGCCTGCAGACTTACTTTTGCGCAGAAATATTGCATATGTCATGAAGACTAAAAGGTTTATTTGTATTGGTAGCCTAAACGTAAAACATTATTACATTAGTGGTTGATACATTGATACGCTGCAACATCTATCAAAATCCACAGTGGTGATCAATGGTCTGAATTATTTRGAGGAATTTTATACTGGTTGATATTGTAATTGGAATGTGGCGAGGTGGCCATGTCTTTAGTTTGTCCCTATGTGTGCATTAGCAGGCTGGTGCGGCAGGGAATGCGKCTTGCGCTTTGGCATGTAGGCTAAGGTAARACGATGATGCTGCTTAGTAGAGAGGATCATTTGTGCKACACTGATTTTTGGTCAAACCTTAACAMATATTCTCAGTTTCAGAGATTTTCTTTAAAAAAGAGGCATATGTTGAATTGAACAGATATTSTCGGTTTCAAATATTTTCTTTAAAAAAGAGGCCTATATTGATCGTTGCCTATATCAGTGTTAGGCTATATTCATGAAATGGGCCGAGTGGTTCAATTGACTCGTAAGAAAATGTGCATGTCAGTGAGAAATTACTTTATGTTTTCACTGTCATAAATACCTAATGTATGTAGGCCTGATGCATGCGTTATGCGCGGCCATCTGCGTAAAGGTAACTATAGTACACGTCAAAGAGTTAGACCCTCTGCGCTGCAGTCATGTTTTTGAAGTGCGTCTGCTGMCGACATAACTGCTTTGTCATTAACATTTTCTATAGGTCATGGTCATTTATGTAATAGGCCCTTTACTGTCCCTGGAACGATAAATGCAGCTACTGAAATAATTTCGTGCAGCTATCCACGCAACTGATATGTTGATCTAATCAAGCTAGACTGAAAACKCCTAAATAGACTTATAACTAACTGCTCAGGGAAAATTACTAATTAACTTTATTTTAATTCCTGAGCTCAGTCAAGGTAAATTGAATTGCTCTGGTTAAACCCAGTGGATGTTGTGCGCATGCCCGAATGGTCAGATTGGGAATCCCGCGTGTGCGCGCAGAGGTGAGCTGCACTATAGCCACATCTGGACGCAGAGCCGAGTTCCATTAACTCCCTCGCAAATTTTCACTTACACAGATTTAATGCGTATGCAAATTCGATACCGAGACGCACCTTTAACCGGTTCCTTTGCTGTTTAAAGAGGATATGCGTTTTATTGGATACAGGTCCTCTCCAATTTGGAAAAAGGAACGGAACCCCTCATCCCACATTGACATGTTTAACGTTATTGCCAAGATAGTGGACTAAAACCTAATCCGCTAATACCAAACCGAAGTTTGTCTTTTGGCATCACTCCCCAAAAAAACTCGGACTATATCTGACCAAGGTTGGTCAACTTAAAAAACGAATACGCCTAAATCTAATATTGAGTTAGTGAGAAACGGAATGTTTCTTTCTCTCTATCTGAGGGAGAGGAAGAGTCTAAGTGAAGTGTAATTGCGCGGCGTGAGGAGGGATGCATGTTAGAACAACAGCGTGATGAGTCCCAGATCTAGTATTAATACCGCCCAGGCATTGTGTCCTCCCAGAAACCATTCCGACCACGGCGAGTCCCACAGACAACACAGTGAGCTGCAGAGTACAGACACAACGAATTGTCTCTGATGTGGGCGCATTAACATGTTTCTTAAATTCAAAACTCCTAAGCACTTTTCAATTGAGAATTTTTCACTCTGGCCACAAATGATGAACGAAAGACTGCACCACTAAAGTATATGCTCTTTAAATACTTTATTTATGGTTTTCAATAATGAGAACTCTGAGAGACCATGTGATAACAAGTTTATTATCTTCAGTCCTATAAACCCCTTCACACCAAAAGTATGTCTAGTTGTAACTTCTCACATGTTCAAATGAGGTCCCTGTAGCTTTCTTATATGTAACTTAATATCTGCCAGGAGACATTAACAACCCTTAAAAGTCTAAGCCGTTGGGGAGGTCTACTAAGCRAACATATGGAATTGTTTTAAGATGGTCATACCATGGATCATTTAGCTATTTGATTTACAATTTTAGGACCCCTGTAGGTATCAACAACATATATTCAAATATTTAATTTGGCCTCTACTACTATAGCCCATAGAAACACATTGAATAACACATTCATAAATGGCAAAACCAACAGTCAAAAAATAATCAGAAGGAATAAGGTTTTGAAGTGTCTGTCATATATCTAAGAGATATAAGAAAGCTCAGGGTGCAGACGCCTGGAGTGTGTGTGTGTGTGTGTGTGTGTGTGTGTGTGTGTGTGTGTGTGTGTGTGTGTGTGTGTGTGTGTGTGAAATTGAGGAGATATTGAGAAGGTCAATGATCCCAAAAAACCTAGTGGACTCAGCGGTGCAGTCAAATACATTTGAGGGATGATGGTTCATTGGTTCTTGCCTATAAACTGCTGACTTCACTTTTTTAATGTTTAATGATGGGGCAGCTCTGGGCTTCATACAAATTGATTGAGGGAGTCTGAGTTAGGTGAGTGTGTGTGTGATTGATAGCCAAGATTCTGTGTGTGCATGTCTGTCTACTCTCTTTCATGGTCTGTTCTCCGTCTCTGTCTTGTCTCAGAGTGCAGGAAGCAGTCGTTACAGAAGTACCGTCTCTGTCCTGTCTCAGAGTGCAGGAAGCAGTCGTTACAGAAGTACCGTCTCTGTCCTGTCTCAGAGTGCAGGAAGCAGTCGTTACAGAAGTACCTCTTGTCCTGTCTCAGAGTGCAGGAAGCAGTCGTTACAGAAGTACCGTCTCTGTCCTGTCTCAGAGTGCAGGAAGCAGTCGTTACAGAAGTACCGTCTCTGTCTGTCTCAGAGTGCAGGAAGAAGTCGTTACAGAAGTACCGTCTCTGTCCTGTCTCAGAGTGCAGGAAGCAGTCGTTACAGAAGTACCATCTCTGTCCTGTCTCAGAGTGCAGGAAGCAGTCGTTACAGAAGTACCATCTTGTCCTGTCTCAGAGTGCAGGAAGAAGTCGTTACAGAAGTACCGTCTCTGTCCTGTCTCAGAGTGCAGGAAGCAGTCGTTACAGGTACCTCTCTGTCCTGTCTCAGAGTGCAGGAAGCAGTCGTTACAGAAGTACCGTCTCTGTCTTGTCTCAGAGTGCAGGAAGCAGTCGTTACAGAAGTAACTTGTCCTGTCTCAGAGTGCAGGAAGAGTCGTTACAGAAGTACCGTCTCTGTCCTGTCTCAGAGTGCAGGAAGCAGTCGTTACAGAAGTACCTCTCTGTCCTGTCTCAGAGTGCAGGAAGCAGTCGTTACAGAAGTACCGTCTTGTCCTGTCTCAGAGTGCAGGAAGCAGTCGTTACAGAAGTACCGTCTCTGTCTTGTCTCAGAGTGCAGGAAGCAGTCGTTACAGAAGTACCATCTTGTCCTGTCTCAGAGTGCAGGAAGCAGTCGTTACAGAAGTACGTCTCTGTCCTGTCTCAGAGTGCAGGAAGCAGTCGTTACAGAAGTACCCTTCTGTCCTGTCTCAGAGTGCAGGAAGCAGTCGTTACAGAAGTACCGTCTGTCCTGTCTCAGAGTGCAGGAAGCAGTCGTTACAGAGTATCGTCTCTGTCCTGTCTCAGAGTGCAGGAAGCAGTCGTTACAGAAGTACCGTCTCTGTCCTGTCTCAGAGTGCAGGAAGCAGTCGTTACAGAAGTACTCTCTGTCCTGTCTCAGAGTGCAGGAAGCAGTCGTTACAGAGTATCGTCTCTGTCCTGTCTCAGAGTGCAGGAAGCAGTCGTTACAGAAGTACCTCTCTGTCCTGTCTCAGAGTGCAGGAAGCAGTCGTTCACAGAAGTACCTTCTCTGTCTTGTCTCAGAGTGCAGGAAGCAGTCGTTACAGAAGTACCGTCTCTGTCCTGTCTCAGAGTGCAGGAAGCAGTCGTTACAGAAGTACCTCTTGTCCTGTCTCAGAGTGCAGGAAGCAGTCGTTACAGAAGTACGTCTCTGTCCTGTCTCAGAGTGCAGGAAGCAGTCGTTACAGAAGTACGTCTCTGTCTTGTCTCAGAGTGCAGGAAGCAGTCGTTACAGAAGTACGTCTCTGTCTGTCTCAGAGTGCAGGAAGCAGTCGTTACAGAAGTACCGTCTCTGTCCTGTCTCAGAGTGCAGGAAGCAGTCGTTACAGAAGTACCGTCTCTGTCCTGTCTCAGAGTGCAGGAAGCAGTCGTTACAGAAGTATCCGTCTCTGTCCTGTCTCAGAGTGCAGGAAGCAGTCGTTACAGAAGTACCATCTTGTCCTGTCTCAGAGTGCAGGAAGCAGTCGTTACAGAAGTATCGTCTCTGTCCTGTCTCAGAGTGCAGGAAGCAGTCGTTACAGAAGTACCATCTCTGTCCTGTCTCAGAGTGCAGGAAGCAGTGTTACAGAAGTAACGTCTCTGTCCTGTCTCAGAGTGCAGGAAGCAGTCGTTAACGAAGTACTCTCTGTCCTGTCTCAGAGTGCAGGAAGCAGTCGTTACAGAAAGTATCGTCTCTGTCCTGTCTCAGAGTGCAGGAAGCAGTCGTTACAGAAGTACCATCTCTGTCCTGTCTCAGAGTGCAGGAAGCAGTCGTTACAGAAGTACGTCTCTGTCCTGTCTCAGAGTGCAGGAAGCAGTCGTTACAGAAGTACCGTCTCTGTCCTGTCTCAGAGTGCAGGAAGCAGTCGTTACAGAAGTACCATCTGTCCTGTCTCAGAGTGCAGGAAGCAGTCGTTACAGAAGTACTCGTCTCTGTCCTGTCTCAGAGTGCAGGAAGCAGTCGTTACAGAAGTACGTCTCTGTCCTGTCTCAGAGTGCAGGAAGCAGTCGTTACAGAAGTACCGTCTCTGTCCTGTCTCAGAGTGCAGGAAGCAGTCGTTACAGCAGTACCAGAAGAGTGAGGACAACAGGCTGCTGTGTCCAGACTGCCCCCAGCCCTCCATGGTCAAGAACAGCCGCTCGCTGGAGCACTGTGCTCGCAAGTGCAGCAAGAACAAAAAAACCTTCACCTGCAGGTGCATCTCACACAAACAAAGTAGATGGTCATAGAGACAGATGCATGCAAAACAAAATGCACAACTGTTTCACACACCTCACTCACTCACTCACTCACTCACTCACTCACTCACTCACTCACTCACTCACTCACTCACTCACTCACTCACTCACTCACTCACTCACTCACTGTTTCTCCATCTTTCTCTCTCTCCAGTGACCTACATTTTCCCTCTTTCCCCCTCCTCCCTTCATACAGCCTTCATATTTCTTATCACCCAGTGCTCATCTCTCAACTACTTCCTGTCTGTTCTTACAGGGCATTCTACTTCGACCATCAAAACAGGAAATGCCACTTGCTTCCCTTTGACCGCTTCATGGACGGTGCTCACAGGGAACACAGGGTGAACTTTGACCTTTATGAGAAAAAAGGTAAATATAACTGTTGACTTTGGCTCAAACATTACATATTAGCCTTACGTTGTCGCTTTTTCCCCCTCCAAAGCTTCATCAAATGTTGTCTTGGGAAAAACGCTGTATAACCGTTAATGTTGACTTAGCGAGATCTGCCTCAAACGTGGCATTATACACTCTCTATTTTCTCCGAAACGTTCTGAAATGTCAGTGGAAAGTTTATAGAAGTTTATAGCAATGCAGATATGTTTGTTTAGAGTGGTGGTTCTTGTGGTGTGACGGATCCTCCGAGCTTGACTTTCTAAGGTTTAAGAGCTCTCGATGTCTGTTGACACAACAACTGCCTTCCCGCTCTAGTTATGTAACTCCAGTGGCCAGAGATGTGCACACAAACATGCGGTGAACCAACCAGAGCATAAACAACATGGCCGCTGTTTACAGTTTGGACCCAAGGGATTGTTTAAGCTGTGGAGTCTCGCGCTTGAGAATTGACAAAACGCCCCAAAGTGACATTTAATTAACTTTAGGGAGCTATATCTTCCATGCGAATAATGACAGTGTTTTGCTAACTTTGACGTGAATGTTTGTGTCTCTCTCTTTCTCTCTCGTCTTGGCATTTTTAGATTATGTGAGGGAGTGTATCATCGGTTCCGGGGTGAACTACAAAGGCAGGAGGGCGGTAACCAAGGACAAGATTCCCTGTCAGTCATGGACTGAATCCTTCCCTCACGAACACACGTAATTTTCTCTATTTTACTTCATTTTTAAATGTTATTTTTCTGTGGGGTATGCACATTTGTCAGTCTGTGGTTTTTCTATGGCTTTGTTAGAGCGTTGGGCATTGTAGGCTAAAGTGGGATTATTGGGTGATATACTCTGATGGTTAATGAGTTGAGCTACTTCAGTGTAAAACTCTTTGAGACAGAATGTCTCCCCCTCTTCTCACGTCAGTGAATGGATGAGCCAAACACTTATACATCACTTAAACACTGTAGCGTTATGACACACACACATACACACCTAACACACACACACCCACCCACCCACATCCTACCCCCCTGGACCTATCCTGTCTTACATCGCTCTAGTTAAACAATGACCAAATTGTCAGAGAGGGAGGGAGGGCTGGCAGAGAGGAAAGGTCATCAAGTACAGTAGGTACAGCAGGAAAAGCTCTCAGGTTAAGCTAAGCGAGACCAGTGAATATCTAATGATGGTTTGGAGCCAGGTTCTTGTTAGCACCGCTCGTTAGCCACAAGACATTTTACCAGCAATGTTTGGGTTCGGAGAGGAAGGAGAGAGAGAGGGGGGAGAGAGGAGATAACGGAGATGAAATTAAAGAAGAGTGGAGAGAGAAAGAGGGAGTGAACGAAAGAGAGAAAGCAGGCAGGGAAAGAGGGGGAGAGAAACAGATAGAGAGATGGAGAGAGAGAAAAAGAAAGAAACATAAGGAAGGAGAGAGAGAGTGAAGAGAGAGTGAAGAGAGAGTGAAGAGAGAGTGAAGAGAGAGTGAAGAGAGAGTGAAGAGAGAGTGTAGAGAGAGAGTAGAGAGAGGGAGTAGAGTAGAGATGTATAGACTGAGGTCATGTTCTATGTGCTCTCCAGCTGAGCTCACTAAGCCACAGACATGAGAAAAATGCAAGCCTCCAACCCAGATGAAAATACAGGGCCCACTCTCACCTCCCCCAGGACACCTTAACTCTCCCCCTCCATATGTGAATGAATCACATATACACAGACAGACAGATATGCACACAGACCCCAGCACAAATGGACAGATGTACAGACACATCTCTCTCTCTCGCGCGCGCACGCACGCACGCACGCACGCACGCACGCACGCACGCACAAACACACACACACACACACACACACACACAGGGATAGATAGATAGAGTGAGAGACACCGAGAGAGAGAGACACAGAGAGCGACAAAGAGAGAGAGACACAGCGAGACACAGTGAGAGAGACGTAGCGGGACACAGTGATGGATGTGGAGAGAAATAGGGAGAGGTCCAAAGAGAGAGCCAGACCTATGTGCATAGTGTCTGCCTGCAACACCATAGGGACCCCTCCTCGACAAGGAGATGAATAGTTGGCTAACATCTGTTAGCCCAACATCATTACTTTCTTTCCTCCTCTATACTGTACAGGCAGACAGGCAGACAGGCAGACAGGCAGACAGGCAGACAGGCAGGCAGGCCGGCAGTAAATATTCTTACTGGCTCCTCTCTCTCCTCATGTGGAGCTGGGGGTGCAGCTCACCAGATAAAGCCTTTAAAAAGCCTTAAAGTGAAATCCTGTATTTATTTAAATGACATTCTGATAGACTTTTATGACATTAAAGGAACATGTTAGAATGTTAATGAGTAGGACTCAACTCATGGTGTATTTGGCTGTTGGCAGGCAGTCGGTCAGTTCAAGTTGAAGTCTGGCCCTGTCCAAAATAAGCTCCTAGCTCCTTGGTACTACATGTGGATGAAACTTAATGGTATAGTGCAAGTAATATGGTCAGATCTACAATAGTGTCTAGGGGGCTTCTGGGCTTGTGGTTGTCTCTGGACTGGGCATTGGACTACCATCATGGATGGAAGTTTTGGTTCATAGCAGACTGGACTCCCACTATTTCGCTGAAGACTCTCTCGGTCTAAGTTAGATCTCTGAGTTTCCTCTGGCAATGAGATGAGTGATGTTGTGCATTAGTGGAGTTCTATGGAGGCCGGAGGGCACAGGGGGAGTGCCGAGCCGGCTCTCCCCCAAGAAAGGGCCTGCCGTTGGGTTGAGGGCTGAGCCGAGCTGCTGATAGAAAGGCCCCTCTGGTTTTCATTCTCTTCATTTTCTCTCTTTTGTTGCTCCTTCCATGTCTCAGCATCTCTTCTGTTGCTTCTTCCATGCTCAGCATCTCTTATGTTGCTCTCCTTCCATGTCTCAGCATCTCTTCTGTGCTTCTCTTTCCTTGTCTCCAGCATCTCTTCTGTTGCTTTCTTTCCATGTCCTCAGCATCTCTTCTGTTGCTCTCTTTCCATGTCTCAGCATCTCTTCTGTTGCTCTCTTTCCATGTCCCCAGCATCTCTTCTGTTGCTCTCTTTCCATGTCTCACATCTCTTCTGTTGCTCTCTTTTCTTGTCTCCAGCATCTCTTCTGTTGTCTCTCTTTCTATGTCTCCAGCATCTCTTCTGTTGCTCTCTTTCCCTGTCTCAGCATCTCTTCTGTTGCTCTCTTTCTATGTCTCCAGCATCTCTTCTGTTGCTCTCTTCCACGTCTCCAGCATCTCCTCTGTTCTCTCTTTCCACGTCTCCAGCATCTCCTCTGTTGCTCTCTTTCCACGTCTCAGCATCTCTTCTGTTGCTCTCTTTCCATGTCTCAGCATCTCTTCTGTTGCTCTCTTTCCATGTCTCCAGCATCTCTTCTGTTGCTCTTCTTCCATGTCTCAGCATCTCTTCTGTTGCTCACTTTCCATGTCTCATCATCTCTTCTGTTGCTCTCTTTCCATGTCTCATCATCTCTTCTGTTGCTCACTTTCCATGTCTCAGCATCTCTTCTGTTGCTCACTTTCCATGTCTCCAGCATCTCTTCTGTTGCTACTTTCCATGTTCTCATCATCTCTTCTGTTGCTCTCTTTCCACGTCTCATCCATCTCTTCTGTTGCTCTCTTTCCATGTCTCAGCATCTCTTCTGTTGCTCTCTTTCCATGTCTCACATCTCTCTGTTGCTCACTTTCCATGTCTCAGCATCTCTTCTGTTGCTCTCTTTCCATGTCTCATCATCTCTTCTGTTGCCTCTTTCCATGTCTCATCATCTTCTTCTGTTGCTCACTTTCCATGTCTCAGCATCTCTTCTGTTGCTCACTTTCCATGTCTCAGCATTCTTCTGTTGCTCACTTTCCATGTCTCATCATCTCTTCTGTTGCTCTCTTTCCACGTCATCACTCTCTTCTGTGGCTCTCTTTCCATGTCTCAGCATCTCTTCTGTTGCTCTCTTTCCATGTCTCAGCATCTCTTCTGTTGCTCACTTTCCAGTCTCAGCATCTCTTCTGTTGCTCTCTTTCCATGTCTCATCATCTCTTCTGTTGCTCTTTCCATGTCTCATCATCTCTTCTGTTGCTCTTTCCACGTCTCATCATCTCTTCTGTTGCTCTCTTTCCATGTCTCAGCATCTCTTCTGTTGCTCTCTTTCCATGTCTCAGCATCTCTTCTGTGCCACTTTCATGTCTAGCACTCTTCTGTTGCTCTCTTCCACGTCTCATCATCTCTTTTTTTATTTTTTTATTTCTCCTCTGTTTCACTCTCTTTCTCTCCCTCCATTATCCCTCTGTTTCGCTCTCGCTCTCTGCTCTCTCTCTGGGAAGACAGTGGCTGTGGTAGGGCTGAATACGGAGGTGTTAAAGCAGCTTTTCATCCTCCACGCTTTTCAGAATATATATTATCAGTGTCCATTTATCTGGCATGGCCCCATTGTTACAGGCTATATACTTCACATGGTGCTTTATACTCCAAAATGTATGTGTGTCTTCCCTGACCCTTCTGCTGAACTGATGTACAAAGCGAAAGAAATAGATTGTTTCAATTTGTGAAGTTGGCAAAAACAAGAAATGCTTGAGCTGCTTTTTCTGATTCGTAGTTGTGTGGTGAAATACCTGTTGTGAGACTCTGTGCAGTGTGTAGCAGTAACTGCTGACTTACAGGCCAGACTGGAAGCATTTACTGGTAGATTGGCCTGAGGTCATGGAATGAATGTGAAGGGATGATGTACTAGAAGAAATAATATTTCCTTACATTTTATTACATTCTTGTCTATATTACCATAGTCCAAGATAATGTACGGTGTAGCTAAGTTAGCATGTTGCGACTCTACCAACTGTCTTTGTTTTTGGCTCAGTTTTTAGCGTGCTAGCCTTCGGAGCTAAGGGCCCCAATTCACGTCAATATCTAAGAGAAAAACTAAAAAAATCCCATCTTAAACAAAATGAAGTTTAGGACTCAACTTTATGAGTCCTAAAACAGCAACACCTTTCGTGCCTGTCACACACATTTAGTCATTCCCACTTTATGCTTAGTAGGTGTTTTCTCCACACTTTCCCTCAGCTTCCAGCCAGCGAGACTGGGCAAGAAGGACCTGAACGGGAACTTCTGCCGTAACCCAAGAACGAGAGCAGTGGGCCCTGGTGTTTCACTACAGACCCAGAGGTCAGGCACCAAGAGTGTGGCCTGCCTCAGTGCTCCAAGGTAACACCTCAACCAGCAGAGTCCAATTACACGTTTGGGGCCAGTTTCCCAGACACAGGTTAAGCTAGTGCTGAATTTAAGAGCACTTTCAATGGAGATTTTTTTAGTCTAGGTAGAATTAATCTGTGCTCGGAAAGCTGTCCCTTTGCTTTGCCCAACATAGACATCTTTGGAATGTATGAGGTGGCCCACATTGATATGTCATTTACTGGAGTAAAGCTGGTTTGTTGGTGAAAAGTAGCCCTGTTTTTGGAAGTTTTTCAACTGAACTTTGCTTGCTAATATGTACCACTACAGTCTGATACAACCCTCTGTTATCCCGATAACACCTAGAAAAACATATCTTGTGCTCTTGTAGCCGAACAACAATGTTGTTTTTGACGCACCAGGGAATCCCAATTCACTACCGTGTCAAAAAATGTTTAGTATGCTAGTACTTAGTTCTCATTGAATATTGTACAAAGATTGAGAGATAAGCATGTTGCTACGTTATTAAAGTGATCAACTTTACAATAAGATAAAAGTCAGACTGTTTAGTCATCTTAAAATCGTGTTTCCCTCTTTAATATAGTGTCGAAAACATGTTCTATGCCATTGTGGGAAGGTTGTGCTAACGTTGTTTTTGCGTTTGCAGTGGAGTGTATGAGGTGTAACGGGGAAGACTACAAAGGGCCGATGATCACACAGATAGTGGGAAGGAGTGCCAGAGATGGGATTCATCCAAGCCCCACAGACACCCCTACCAACCTAAAAAGTGAGTAAGAAACCCATAGCCTTATGTATTTATAGCACAGTAAGTTATGGCTAACGTTACTTACTTTTAAATGAATTATTCCTTTTATTACTTCAAAGTCAATTGTTTGATCTTTGGATTAGCCCACTGCTGTTAGTTAGTCAACTTATTGTATGCAGTGAATGTGGTGAAGGTCTGTGGATGAAAGCCTGAGTGACTCTCCCCCATTGACGTGTATATGTATAGTCAGAGCAACCGCACTGCAGTCCCTCATCAAGTTCTACAACACACACACACACACACACACACACACACACACACACACACACACACACACACACACACACACACACACACACACACACACACACACACACACACACACACAACCCACACACACACACACACACACACACACACCACACTCACAGCTGACAAACACTCCCTTATCCTAATACACAGGAGATGAACCCATGTAGCATAACTCTCTCTCTCTGTCTTTTTCCTATTTTTTCCTGTCTTTCTTCACAGGTACCCTGATAAAGGGCTGAATGACAACTACTGTCGGAATCCGGACAACCGTCTGCGTCCGTGGTGTTACACCATGGACCCACAAACACCCTGGGAGTACGCAACATCATGTGTGTGGTGAGTGTGTGCACTTTCCTACGGTCTTCCTCTTTATCCCAAACAGTGAAAACTGTCTAATGCTACTGGGATGGCATACCAACGCTGAGAGTGTGGAAGGACAGACATGTATAATAATCCGTCTGCTTTTGTGTTCTCAGTGTTCTGTTGGGTTGTGCTGTGTTGTGTTCTGTTGTGCTGTGTGTGTTGTGTTGGGTCGAGGTGGAGAAGGAAGCACTCACATAGAAGAAGAATAATGGATGGTACACATTTTCCTACACACACCTCGTCCGGATCCTTATTAATGCGATGTCACAGCTCCCTCTATGAGAGAGGGGCCCCTGTCCCTCCCAATACTTTACCATTCTCTCTACATACATTCCCTATTCCTTTTCAATAAACGATATATGCCCATACAACTTCACTAAACAAACCATCACTCCCCATTAGTCCTTCATAGCAGCGGAATACAATACTAGACTCCCACAGAATTCAATAGAACTTCTCAATATTTCGATGTATGTATCTGTATGGGGATTCTACTGTGATCAGAGGAAGAGAGTGGACCACACTGAGTCTGTAGCAGGGCTTTCTAACTTTATTTAACCAGGAAAGAGCCTGGAGGTTAGAAACCTCTTTTGCGAGGGCAATCACTGTGATTGAAGTGGTGGTTTTAGGGAGGACCGAGTTGTGGTTTTGGGAGTGCCACAGTTTCTTTTGGTAGAGGGGCCACAATGGTGGTTTTGGGGATACGAGATAAGTATAGGATCCTTCCAAAGGAGACAGGGAGAGGCTTTGTTTAGGATATTTAGTGTTTCATGTGCTCTAAGCTGAAAGCATTTTACCTCAGTGAGGACAAGTAGGCTGTGTTTGTCAACTGTAAGGGGAGGGAGAGTTTGACGGTTTAAAACGCTTAATTCAGACACTCACACCAACAAAGCACTATGAAACTTTATTATTGGTCAAATCCTAACTTCCACTTCAAATTTGTACTAAGGCTGGGTTTACACAGGCAGCTTAATTCTGATTTTTTCCAATAATTGGTATTTTCACCAATCAGATCAGCTCCTTTTGCCAAATAATTGGGCAAAAGATCACAATTGGGTTGCTTGTGTAAACTCATCCGTAGTCATGCATTGATGTCAATGGAAGACTAACTAGAAATGTCCCTTTAAGTGGACATTAGGATTCAGCCTTATGACATATATTAACTGTAGGGGAGTAGCCAAAAGGCTCAATAGCTACTGACACAGATAGTTCCAATAGATTGGGAGGCATTGGGAGTAATGTTCATCATCGTTATCAACAAACACACAGGCGCCATAGTTGTAACACCATGGATGTTGAAACCATAACAGATTGTCAGAAGTGTTGTAGAAAGCAAGGCCCACTGAAACCCTGGCACTACAACTGAGGACTTGAGAGATGGAGGATGAGAGGCGTGGCTAGTGTGTTGGGGGGTTCGCTGTGTGTGTGTGTGTGTGTGGTGTGTGTGTGTGTTGTGTGTGTGTGGTGGTGTGTGTGTGTGTGTGTGTGGTGTGTGTGTGTGTGTGTGTGTGTGTGTGTGTGTGTGTGTGTGTGTGTGTGTGTGTGTGTGTGTGTGTGTGATGAAAAAGAGGATAGAAACCACTTTTAGACAGTTTGATATTCTTCATCCAAAGGGATGTTCAACACTGACCTTGACCCCACGGCCCCGCCCGGCTGAGGACCGTGATTTACAACCGGGGAGTAAAAAATATTTGTCCAGATGGATTCTGCACTGCCTAACCTGTAGATAACAAAGGTGACCCGATCGTTAGATGCCGGCATGCATTACATCAAGCCAAAAGAACATCCTCCTTCTGTCCTCCTCTCCAAACATTCCCTTCCTTTTTTTTCTGACCGCGGCTCATTTATCAAACAGTATAGAAGCACAAATCCCTCAAATCCGGAGGGGTTGCAGAAATTCCAACAAATRCGTCCCTGTACACTGTAACATAAAAAAGCGGAGCTCTGAGATTTTTCGGGATCGTTTTTTGGAGACCAGAGGGCCAGGAAGCCTTGTTAAGCGGGCTGAATGCAGGGCTGTTTGGCTTGGCGGTGAGTACCACATCCATCAGGCCTTCGTTATAGTAACCCACCCTTACAGTCACACATGTAAGAGGCCAAGCTACCCAAGCAATAGGGATCTAGCTAGGCTCAACCCACACATGCACYTTCTTCCTGCCAAAACCTGGTATGGTACACTGTACACCATGAATGAGGCCAGTACAGTATAGGATAGAGGGGATTCGCAGATGCTAGATAGTAGAGATTCCCTTTTTGTAGCCCTTTGTAGAGCTTTGAGAGCTATGTTTGAAAAGTACTTAAGTATTTTAGTACTTAACGGATAAAGATATTAGATACCCAAACTAAACCTGTCTAAACTCCCCCAAAAATCTGTTGGATATCAGAAACTCAGATTTTCAGATACTCTTCATCTGTTTTTATACCCACTTTGTCCTGACACTCAGATATGTGATACCCAATACCCTATAACCTACCCTGGCTGTCCAGTCTGTTTGTGCAATTAGCCTACTACTCTCTGTGTTCGTTTATTGAATGGCATGACAGAGATAGAAGAGTTGGCTACAGCCCATTCCCATTAGTCTGATTATGCAAGTCTGTGGTCTGTTGTAGTGTTGGTTTCGGTATGTCTCGTGGTGGGGCACCACTGTTTTGGATAAATAGACAGATTATAGACCATACAGTACTACAGATATAGGATGTTAATTTGATCACTCTTATTTTGCTGAGAATTTTCCTGCACCGTGGAAAATGCAGAGGTTTGTGATTTACATAAGTTCAATGAAAACTCGCACACACTGTATATTAACAGTATTGCACTTTTCATTTAGCTAATAGCCTAACCACCGATCAAGCAACATTATGGACTSAACAGGATGATTTTGCTTCGATAATGCTGGTCAAATTAAGATCCTACATCTGGACTGACTGTTTAGGATCATTTGTCTCTAGGCTAAACATGACCGATTCTCTGTGAGATTCATCTTTCTTTTCCCTCTCTCCCTCTTTTCTTTCTCCCTTCTTCCTGCCTCTCTCTCTCCCTCCTGTCTCCCCTGTCTGGTTTCTCTCTATCTCTCCCTCCTGACTTCTCTGTCTGGTTTCTCTCTCCCTCCTGTCTTCTCTGTCTGGTTTCGCCTTCTCTGTCTGGTTTCTCCCTCTCTCTCCCTCCTGTATTCTCTGTCTGGTTTCCTCGCCCCTCCTGTCTTCTCTGTCTGGTTTCTCCTCTCGCTCTCTCTGTTCATTCTCACTCTGTCGTCCGCTGGTTCGTCTCCTGTCTTCTCTGTCTGGTTTCTCCT
>NC_036838.1:54635708-54675779 GCF_002910315.2 Salvelinus sp. IW2-2015
TGACCTGTCAGACCCCCGGACACTGACCTAGTGACTCCTGGCCTCTGCTCCTGTACCCTTTGACCTACTGACCTGTCAGACCCCCGGACACTGACTTAGTGACTCCTGACCTCTGCCCTTTGACCTACTGACCTGTCAGACTCCCGGACACTGACCTAGTGACTCCTGACCTCTGCCCTTTGACCTACTGACCTGTCGGATGCCCACAGTGTCTAACTGCTGAGGCAGGGAGTGTTTGCGTCCACCTCGTGTCGGTTTCTCCACCATGTCACTCCCCGCCTCTCCATTCTCCACAATCAGCTCGTCATCCTCTCCAACAGACTCCAGACGACTACCGCCCCCTGAAACATAAACCAGGAAGTCTTACTAGCCAATCACCTCCTCTGAAACACAATACAGGACGTCTCACTATCCAATCGTCTCCTTCCGTCTTCATCGCAGAGCCTAGTTGTCTATGTCCTCACTTGTTGTCCGTGTCCTCACAAAATAACATGGCCACATTACTAACTACTGTCAATGACAGTGGTTCAAACCATAATGGATATCAAATGAAGGACGGCAAGTTCAAACCAGGTATGACATTAGGATGATCCTCCCCCTTTTAATTGTATTGTTTTGAAATCTCTTGAGGCGCCTACAGTTTCAGTATGGTTGACTAGCTTATGGGGTAAACCCGACTCATTTTCAACTGGAGCAAATAACTGTGTAGCATTACTGACTGTGTGATGAACACGCTTCACAACAAGCCCCAATTACACATCATTAGGGACTAGTCTCTCTCTCTCTGTCTCTGTCTCTGTCTCTCCCTCCCTCTCTCTCTCTCCCTCTCTCTCCCTCTCTAACCTACCTTGTGATCTGCTCCTGAACTTCATGGATGTAGGAGAGCGGCAGGTTTCTTTCTGTCCCTCCACCCGGCCTCGGTCCTCTAGCTTCTCCAGATCAGTCAGCTGCAAGAAGGAAACATCACATGATCAATGCTGCATGTCAAGAAACTATCTGAGCCAGCCCAGTACAGCACAATAGTGTGAAAAGTGCAAGTGTGAATCCAATTTGTCAAGTTCTAGACAGCGGAGAGAGATGGAGAAATGTTATGTGAGGATGGATTTGGACTGTAATGCAGAATGGGTTCATATCTAATATTTACAAACAATACATGGGCTGCCACGAGTTGATAACAGACAACAGGAATCATTTTTCTACCTAATGGTTTCCAGAGGTTTCCAACATGGAGACGGCTAGGTATTTGTTTACTTTCCTCTGACTTGCCAAACACTTGCTGAGAGCAGAAGGAATGTAACACACCACATGTACACGCCTGACCTCACACAGCGAGGGAAAAAGACAAGCTGGAAACACCAGACAGTTGACAGGTCGGTCAGGCTTACAGTTCAAATTCCACAACTCTGGAACTCTAGAATTTAGAACACTCACAAACCAAAATGGAGGAAGTTCTAGCTCTTAGTGGAACTCGGCATAAAACATTTTAAGTGTTTTCCTTAAAGATTTCCCTTAAGGAATCATTTTCCCTTACATTTTTAAGGGTGTAGCATAGAGCCCCTCAATCATTTTCCTTAGGTACAGTGCCTTCAGAAAGTATTCATACCCCTTGACTTATTCCACATTGTGTTGTGTTACAGCCTGAATTCAAAAGGGATTAAATATATGTTTTTCTTCTCATTCATCTACACACGTACCCCCTAATGACATCACAATACCCCCTAATGACATCACAATACCCCCGAATGACATCACAATACCCCCTAATGACATCACAATATCCCCTAATGACATCACAATATCCCCTAATGACATCACAATACCCCCTAATGACATCACAATACCCCCTAATGACATCACAATACCCCATATTGTCAAAGTGAAAACATATTTTTAGAGATGTTTGCAAATGTATTGAAAATGAAATACAGAAATATCTAATTTACATAAGTATTCACACCCCTGAGTCAATGCATGTTAGAATCACATTTGGAAGCGATAACAGCTGTGAGTCTTTCTGGGTAAACCTTTAAGAGCTTTACAATATTTGCACATTATTCTTTTTAAAAATTCTTCAAGCTCTGTCAAGTTGGTTGTTGATCATTGCAAGACAGCGATTTTAATGTCTTGCCATAACTGTAACTGGGTCACTCCGGAACATTCAATGTCGTCTTGGTAAGCAACTCCAGTGTAGATTTGGCCTTGTGTTTCAGGTTATTGTCCTGCTGAAAGGTGAATTCACCTCCCAGTGTCTGGTGGAAAGCAGACTGAACCTGTCATGTTTTGTCTTTGATCATCATGTCTTGTCCCTGTGCTTCCCTCTGCTGGTCTTATTAGGTTATTTCCCTCTTTCTATCCCTCTCTCTCCCCTTCCTCTTTCCCTCTCTCGCTCTCTTCTCTCTATCGTTCCGTTCCTGCTCCCAGCTGTTTCTCATTCTCCTAACGACCTCATTTACTCTTTCAACCCTGTCCCCTATTTTGCCCTCTGATTAGAGTCCCTATTTCTCCCTCTGTTTTCCGCTTCTGTCCTTGTCGGATTCTTGTTTGATGTTTGCTGTTCTGTGTCCTTGTTCCGCCTGTCGTGTTTTTGCCTTCTTCAGATGCTGCGTGTGGCAGGTGTCTATGTCAGCTACGGCCTGTGCCTTCCTGTAGCGACCTGCAGTCTGTGGTCGCGTCTCCAGTCGTTCCTCTCTACTGACAGAGATTTCAGTTTTGTTTCGGATTTACCTTTGATAATATCCGGAGTATCATTATTTGTTTAGACTGGAATAAAGACTCTGTTTCTATTACGTCGCTTTTGGGTCCTCATTCACCAGCATAACAGAAGAATCCGACCAAGAATGGACCCAGCGACTACGGATTCTCGCAACACTGCCGTCGAGATCCAGGGAGCAATGCTCGGCAGACACGAGCAGGAATTGTCTGCTGCTCGTCATGCCGTTGAGCCCTGTCCGCTCAGGTCTCCGATCTCTCAGGACAGTTTCAGAGTCTTCGTCTCGTGCCACCAGCTACTTCCTGGTCTTCCGAGTCTCCGGAACCTAGGGTTAATAACCCACCATGTTACTCAGGGCAGCCCACTGAGTGTCGCTCCTTTCTCACCCAGTGTGATATTGTGTTCTCTCTCCAGCCCAACACATACTCAAGAGAGAGAGCTCGGATCGCTTACGTCATATCACTCCTTACTGGTCGGGCTCGGGAGTGGGGCACACTATCTGGGAGGCAAGGGCTGAGTGTTCTAACGTTTATCAGAACTTTAAAGAGGAGATGATACGGGTTTTTGATCGTTCAGTTTTTGGGAAGGAGGCTTCCAGGGCCCTGGCTTCCCTATGTCAAGGTGATCGATCCATAAGGATTACTCTATAGAGTTTCGCACTCTTGCTGCATCCAGTGACTGGAACGAGCCGGCGTTGCTGCTCGTTTTCTGGAGGGACTCCACGCTGAGGTTAAGGATGAGATTCTCTCCCGGGAGGTTCCTTCCAGCGTGGACTCTTTGATTGCACTCGCCATCCGCATAGAACGACGGGTAGATCTTCGTCACCGAGCTCGTGGAAGAGAGCTCGCGTTAACGGTGTTTCCCTCTCTCCGCATCTCGACCATCTCCTCCCACCGGCTCAGAGACTGAGCCCATGCAGCTGGGAGGTATTCGCATCTCGACTAAGGAGAGGAACGGAGAATCACCAACCGCCTTTGCCTCTATTGCGGTTCTGCTGGACTTTGTCATGTCATGTCCAGTAAAAGCCAGAGCTTCAGTAAGCGGAGAGGCTACTGGTGAGCGCTACTATCAGGTCTCTCCATTCAAGATCCTGTACTACCTTGTCGGTCCATCTACGCTGGACCGGTTCGGCTGCTTCCTGCAGTGCCTGATAGACTCTGGGCTGAGGGTTGTTTAATGGACGAACATGGGCTCGGAAACATGACATTCCTCTCAGACAGTTAGGGAAGCCCACGCCCATGTTCGCCTTAGATGGTAGTCTTCTCCCAGTATCAGATGTGAGACACTACCTTTAACCCTCACAGTATCTGGTAACCACAGTGAGACCATTTCCTTTTTGATTTTTCGTTCACCTTTTACACCTGTTGTTTTGGGTCATCCCTGGCTAGTATGTCATAATCCTTCTATTAATTGGTCTAGTAATTCTATCCTATCCTGGAACGTTTCTTGTCATGTGAAGTGTTTAATGTCTGCTATCCCTCCTGTTTCTTCTTCGTCCCTCTACTCAGGAGGAACCTGGTGATTTGACAGGAGTGCCGGAGGAATATCATGATCTGCGCACGGTCTTCAGTCGTCCAGAGCCAGCTCCCTTCCTCCTCACCGGTCGTATGATTGTTTGTATTGATCTCTTCCGGGACCACTCCCCCTCGGGGTAGACTATACTCTCTGTCGGCTCCCGAACGTAAGGCTCTCGAGGATTATCTGTCTGTTTCTCTCGACGCCGGTACCTGTGGTGCCTTCTTCCTCTCCCCGCGGAGCGGGTTTTTCTTTGTTAAGAAGAAGGACGGCACTCTGCGCCCCTGCGTGGATTATCGAGGGCTGAATGACATAACGGTTAAGAATCGTTATCCGCTTCCCCTTATGTCGTCAGCCTTGAGATTCTGCAGGGAGCCAGGTTCTTTACTAAGTTGGACCTTCGTAACGCTTACCATCTCGTACGCATCAGAGAGGGGACGGTGGAAAACGGCGTTTAACACTCCGTTAGGGCATTTTGAATACCGGGTTCTGCCGTTCGGTCTCGCTAATGCTCCAGCTGTCTTTCAGGCATTAGTTAATGATGTACTGAGAGACATGCTGAACATTTTGTTTTGTTTACCTTGACGATATCCTGATTTTTTCACCGTCACTCGAGATTCATGTTCAGCACGTTCGACGTGTACTCCAGCGCCTTTTAGAGAATTGTCTCTACGTGAAGCTGAGAAGTGCGCCTTCATGTCTCCTCTGTCACATTCTCGGTTCTGTTATTTCCGCTGAAGGCATTCAGATGGATCCCGCTAAGGTCCAGGCTGTCAGCGATTGGCCCGTTCCTAAGTCACGTGTCGAGTTGCAGCGCTTCTCTTTCGCTAATTTCTATCGGCGTTTCATTCGTAATTTCGGTCAAGTGGCTGCCCCTCTCACAGCTCTGACTTCTCAGACTTGCTTTAAGTGGTCCGGTTCCGCCCAGGGAGCTTTTGATTCCTCAAGAAGCGTTTTACATCCGCCCTATCCTTGTTACTCCTGACGTCACTAAACAATTCATTGTCGAGGTTGACGCTTCAGAGGTGGGCGTGGGAGCCATTCTGTCTCAGCGCTTCCATTCTGACGATAAGGTCCATCTTTGGCGCTTACTTTTCTCATCGCCTGTCGCCATCGGAGCGCAACTATGATGTGGGTAACCGCGAACTGCTCGCCATCCGCTTAGCCATAGGCGAATGGCGACAGTGGTTGGAGGGGGCGACCGTCCTTTTGTCGTTTGGACTGACCATAAACCTTGAGTACATCCGTTCTGCCAAACGACTTAATGCACGTCAAGCTCGTTGGGCGTTGTTTTTCGCTCGTTTCGAGTTCGTGATTTCCTATCGCCCGGAAATAAGAAACAAACTGATGCCTTATCCCGTCTCTTTAGTTCTTCTGTGGTTTCTACCGACCCCGAGGGATTCTCCCTGAAGGGCGTGTTGTCGGTTGACTGTCTGGGGAATTGAGAGACAGGTAAAGCAAGCACTCACTCACACGCGTCGCCGCGCGCTTGTCCTAGTAACCTTCTGTTCGTTCCGTCTCTACTCGTCTGGCTGTTCTTCAGTGGGCTCACTCTGCCAAGTTAGCTGGCCACCCGGCGTTCGGGGTACGCTTGCTTCTATTCGCCAGCGGTTTTGGTGGCCTACTCAGGAGCGGGACACGCGCCGTTTCGTGGCTGCTTGTTCGGACTGCGCGCAGACTAAGTCAGGTAACTCTCCTCCTGCCGGTCGTCTCAGACCGCTTCCCATTCCTTCTCGACCATGGTCTCACATCGCCTTAGACTTTATTACCGGTCTGCCTTCGTCTGCGGGGAAGACTGTGATTCTTACGTTATCGATAGGTTCTCTAAGGCGGCACATTTCATTCCCCTCGCTAAGCTTCCTTCCGCTAAGGAGACGGCACAAATCATCATATTGAGAATGTGTTCAGAATTCATGGCCTCCCGTTAGACGCCGTTTCAGACAGAGGTCCGCAATTCACGTCACAGTTTTGGAGGGAGTTCTGTCGTTTGATTGGTGCTTCCGTCAGTCTCTCTTCCGGGTTTCATCCCCAGTCTAACGGTCAAGCAGAAAGGGCCAATCAGTCGATTGGTCGCATATTACGCAGCCTTTCGTTTCGAAACCCTGCGTCTTGGGCAGAACAGCTCCCCTGGGCTGAGTACGCTCACAACTCGCTTCCTTCGTCTGCTACCGGGCTATCTCCGTTTCAGAGTAGTCTTGGGTACCAGCCTCCTCTGTTCTCGTCCCAGCTCGCCGAGTCCAGCGTTCCCTCCGCTCAGGCTTTTGTCCAACGTTGTGAGCGCACCTGGAGGAGGGTCAGGTCTGCACTTTGCCGTTACAGGGCGCAGACTGTGAGAGCCGCCAATAAACGTAGGATTAAGAGTCCTAGGATTGTCGCGGTCAGAGAGTGTGGCTTTCCACTCGTAACCTTCCCCTTACGACAGCTTCTCGCAAGTTGACTCCGCGGTTCATTGGTCCGTTCCGTGTCTCTCAGGTCGTCAATCCTGTCGCTGTGCGACTGCTTCTTCCGCGACATCTTCGTCGCGTCCACCCTGTCTTCCATGTCTCCTGTGTCAAGCCTTTTCTTCGCGCCCCGTTCGTCTTCCCCCCCCCCGTCCTTGTCGAGGGCGCACCTATTTACAACGTACGGAAGATCATGGACATGCGTTTCCGGGGAGTGGTCACCAGTACTTAGTGGATTGGGAGGGTTACGGTCCTGAGGAGAGGAGTTGGGTTCCATCTCGGGACGTGCTGGACCGTTCGTTGATTGATGATTTCCTTCGTTGCCGCCAGGGTTCCTCCTCGAGTGGCGCCAGGAGGCGCTCGGTGAGTGGGGGGTACTGTCATGTTTTGTCTTTGTCATCATGTCTTGTCCTGTGCTTCCCTCTGCTGGTCTTATTGGTTCTTTCCCTCTTTCTATCCCTCTCTCTCCCCCTTCCTCTTTCCTCTCTCGCTCTCTCTCTCTATCGTTCCGTTCCTGCTCCCAGCTGTTTCTCATTCTCCTAACGACCTCATTTACTCTTTCACACCTGTCCCCTATTTTGCCCTCTGATTAGAGTCCCTATTTCTCCCTCTGTTTTCCGCTTCTGTCCTTGTCGGATTCTTGTTTGATGTTTGCTGTTCTTGTCCTTGTTCCGCCCTGTCGTGTTTTTGCCTTCTTCAGATGCTGCGTGTGAGCAGGTGTCTATGTCAGCTACGGCCTGTGCCTTCCTGTAGCGACCTGCAGTCTGTGGTCGCGTCTCCAGTCGTTCTCTCTTACTGACGAGAGGATTTCAGTTTCCTGTTTCGGATTTACCTTTGATATATCCAGGAGTATCATTATTTGTTTAAGACTGGAATAAAGCTCCTGTTTCTATTACGTCGCTTTTGGGTCCTCATTCACCAGCATACAGAACCAGGTTTTCCACTAGGATTTTGCCCGTCTTTAGCTCTACTCAGTTACTTTTTATCCTAAAAAAACTCCTAGTCCATGCCAATGACAAGCATACCCATAACATGATGCAGACACCACCGTGCTTGAAGATATGAAGAGTGGTACTCAGAGATGTATTGGACTGGCCCAAAACTAACTCTTTGCATTCAGGACAAAAATACATTTCTGTGCCACATTCTTTGCAGTTTTACTTTAGTAACTTGTTGGAATAGTTTTATTCAATACAGGCTTCCTTCTTTTCACTCTGTCAATTTGGTTGCTATTGTGGAGTAACTACAATGCTGTTGATCCATCCAGTTTCCTCCTATCACAGCCATTAACCTGTAAGTTAAGTCACCATTGGGCTCATGGTGAAATCTCTGAGCAGTTTCCTTCCTCTCCGGCACCTGAGTTAGGAAGGACGCCTGTATCTTTGTAGTGACTGGGTGTATTGATACACCATCCAAAGTGTAATTGAATATCCCTTTGACCATGTTGAAGTTATTAATGTCTGCTTTTTATTTTCTACCCATCTACCAATAGGAGCCCTTCTTTGCAAGATATTAGAAAAACCTCCCTGGTCCCTGTGGTTAAATTTGTGTTTGAAATTCACTGCTCGACTGAGMGATCTTACAGACAAGTGAATGTGTGGGGGTACAGAAATTAGATAGTCATTCAAAAATCATGTTAAACACTATTATTGCGCACACAGTGAGTCCATGCAACTTATTATGTGACTTGTTAAGCACATTTTTACTCTTGAACATATTTAGGCTTGCCATCACAAAGAGGTTGAATACTTATTTGACTCAAGAAATTTCAGCTTTTCATTTTAAATTCATTTGTAAAAATGTCTAAAAACATTATTACACTTTGACACACAAAATCTCAATTTAACTTATTTTAAATTCAAGCTGCAACACAACAAAACGTGGTCAAGTGGTGTGAAAACTTTATGACAAACTGGAAGGCCTGCCTTGAGCACAGCATGATACATGGGTGAATTAAAAGCAAGAGTTGAAAAAGCAGAAACAAAGTGTTTGCCCCTCTGGACCACCGTAAGCAGATGGTCAACCGTTTCATTGACAGATCTTTCAGCTCAACAACCGTTTCATTGACAGATCTTTCAGCTTCTCCCTCTGCAACTGGATCCTGGACTTCCTGACGGGCCGCCCCAAGGTGGTGAGGGTACGTAGCAACACATCTGCCACGCTTATCCTCAACACTGGAGCCCCTCAGGGGTGCGTGCTCAGTCCCCTCCTGTACTCCCTGTTCACCCACGACTGCGTGGCCAAGCATGACTCCAACACCATCATTAAGTTTGCAGACGACACAACAGTGGTAGGCCTGACCACCGACAACGATGAGACATCATATAGGGAGGTCAGAGACCTGGCCGGGTGGTGCCAGAATAACAACCTATCCCTCAACGTAACCAAGACTAAGGAGATGATTGTGGACTACAGGAAAAGGAGGACCGAGCACGCCCCCATTCTCATTGACGGGGCTGTAGTGGAGCATGTTGAGAGCTTCAAGTTCCTTGGTGTCCACATCAACAACAAACTAGAATGGTCCAAACACACCAAGACAGTTGTGAAGAGGGCACGACAAAGCCTATTCCACCTCAGGAAACTAAAAAGATTTGGCATGGGTCCTCAGATCCTCAAAAGGTTCTACAGCTGCAACATTGAGAGCATCCTGACTGGTTGCATCACTGCCTGGTACGGCAATTGTTCGGCCTCCGACCGCAAGGCACTACAGTGTGTACGGCCCAGTACATCACTGGGGTTAAGCTTGCCTGCCATCCAGCACCTCTACACCAGGCGGTGTCAGAGGAAGGCCCTAAAAATGTTCAAAGACCCCAGCCACCCCAGTCATAGACTGTTCTCTCTACTACTGCATGGCAAGCGGTACCGGAATGCCAAGTCTAGGACAAAAAGGCTTCCCAACAGTTTTTACCCCCAAGCCATAAGACTCCTGAACATGTAATCACATGGCTACCCGGACTATTTGTGTTGTGCATACATAGTCATTAATACCTTTTAGAAATTGCACTGTTGGTTAGAGCCTTGTAAGTAAGCGTTTCACTATTCGGCGCACGTGACAAATAAACTTTGATTTGATTTGATTTCTACACCAGTTTCATTGACAGGTCTTTCAGTTCACAGCTTCTACAACCATTTAATTGACTGGTCTTTCAGTTCACAGCTTCTACAACCATTTAATTGACAGGTCTTTCAGTTCACAGCTTCTACAACCATTTAATTGACAGGACTTCTGACATTTGTTCACACCTGGCTCCACTCAATCAATGACGTGTTTATTATTTAACCCTCTGTTCCCCATGTTGTGTTTGTGAGTGATTGTTTATTGTATTTTCGGTCCGTCATTTGTGTGCTCGTGATGTTACTTTGTACATTTGTCATTTTGAGTAAAAGTACGTTGATTACTCATATTTGCTGTCCTGCGCCTGACTCTCTACACCAGCTACACACAGGACCCTTACAAGTTCACAGCTTCTACAACCGTTTAATTGACTGGTCTTTCAGTTCACAGCTTCTACAACCGTTTAATTGACTGGTCTTTCAGTTCACAGCTTCTACAACCATTTTATTGACAGATCTTTCAACTTCTACAACCGTTTCTGAACCTAACCGTCTGGTTCTCAGACAGTATTTCTGGGGGAACTCGTGTTGATCTAGGCTTCAGCCTATTGGGGGGGTTGGAGGGTTATGTTTCAGGCCTACCCAGGCGTTGACATACTGATGTACTTATACAGCTACCGGAGTTCCACAAACACACAACCTCCATGTCGGGCGGTTTATCTAAATGAGTTGCTCATTTTAGCTGCTCAGACTTTTCTACCTTTATGGGAACTGGAAGTACAGATAAACAGAAGGGAAGAAATCCTCCCACTGAGACACGGCCCATTTGGAAAAAAATGTTATTGATCATAAATGTTGTTTTTCTCAGTTGACACAGAAAATTATTGTCTTGAGTTCTGGGAATCTTGCTTTAATTTTGAGTTAAGTGTCTTTGTTTACAACATATCTTGAAGTGGATTCTCTCAATAAGTTGAATTTAGTTATTTATGTAGATAAACAGAGACTAATATTCAATGGGGTCTATAATTTTTGGCACCCACGATAAATAATACAATCATACAAATACTGCGCTATATTTTATAAAAAATTTGAAAATGTATCATTTTATACTAATACAATTTCTCAGAGAACAATATTTTGTATAACAAGTAAAAAAATATGGGATAAAAATGATTGGATCCCCTGTGGTCAATACTCTAGAACCCTCCCTTGTTGTCAATACTCTAGAACCCTCCCCTGTTGTCAACACTCTAGACCCCTGCCTGTTTTTCAATACTCTAGAACCCTCCCCTGTTGTCAATACTCTAGAACCCTCCCTTGTTGTCAATACTCTAGAACCCCCCTGTTGTCAACACTCTAGAACCTCCCCGTTTTGAATATTCTAGAACCCTCCCGTGTTGTCATACTCTAGAACCCTCCCTTGTTGTCAATACTCTAGAACCTCCCCTGTTGTCAATACTCTAGAACCCTCCCCTGTTGTCAATACTCTAGAACCCTCCCCTGTTGCAATACTCTAGCACCCGCCCATGTTGTCAATAGTCTAGAACCCTCCCGTTTTGAATATTCTAGAACCCTCCCGTGTTGCCATACTCTAGAACCCTCCCCTGTTTTCACTACTCTAGAACCCTCCCCTGTTTTCAATACTCTAGAACCCTCCCCTGTTGTCAATACTCTAGAACCCTCCCCTGTTTTCAATACTCTAGAACCTCCCCTGTTATCAATACTCTAGAACCCTCCCCTGTTGTCAATACTCTTATCTCTGCAGCACTCCACAAACCAGGCCTTTATGGTAGAGTGGCCAGACAGAAGCCACTCCTCAGTAAAAGGCACATGACAGCCCGCTTGGAGTTTGCCAAAAAGCACCTAAAGGATTCTCAGACCATGAGAAACAAGATTCTCTGGTATGATGAAACCAAGATTGAATAATTTGTCTTGAATGCCAAGAGTCAAGTCTGGAGGAAACCTGGCACCATCCCTACGGTGAAGCATGCTGTTGGCAACTTGAGAGGATCTGCAGAGAAGAATGTGAGAAACTCCCCAAAATAAGGTATGCCAAGCTTTGTAGCGTCATACCCAAGAATACTCAAGGCTGTAATCGCTGCCATAGGTGCTTCAACAAAGTACTGAGTAAAGGGTCAGAATACTTATACAATGTGATATTTCTGTTTTAAATTTTTAATACATTTGCAAACATTTCTAAAAAACCTGTGTTTGCTTAATGTGATGTCATTATGGGGTATTGTGAAGTCATTATGGGTATTGTGATGTCAATTATGGGGTATTGTGATGTCATTATGGGGTAATTGTGGATGTCATTATGGGGTATGTGATGTATTATGGGTATTGTGATGTATTATGGGGTATTGTGTGTAGATTGATGGGGATATCTTTATTTTTTATCCATTTTAGAATAAGGCTGTAACCTAACAACTCCACCAGCTCCTATATTAATTCCGCTGTTCACCAACACAGTCATCTGTTTACAGCCTGAGTATGAGCTGTATGATCTCCTACACCCCCGAAAGTTCCGACAGCTCATACAGCTCCTACAGCTATACTCCTACACTCCTACGCTTCTTACAGCTCATACTCCTACAGCTTCTACAGCTCATACTCCCTACAGCTCCTACAGCTCCTACAGCTCATACTCCTACAGCTCCTACAGCTTCTACAGCTCATACTCCTACAGCTTCCTACAGCTCATTCACTCCTACAGCTCATACTCCTACAGCCTCATACTCCTACAGCTCCTACAGTTCATACTCCTACAGCTCATACTCCTACAGCTCATACTCCTACAGCTCCTACAGCTCATACTCCTACAGCTCATACTCCTACAGCTCCTACAGCTCATACTCCTACAGCTCATACTCCTACAGCTCCTACAGTCATACTCTACAGCTCCTACAGTCATCTCCTACGCTCATACTCCTACAGCTTCTACAGCTCATACTCCTACAGCTCATACTCCTAACAGCTCCTACAGCTCCTACTGCTCCTATAGCTTCTACAGCTCCTACAGCTCATACTCCTACAGCTCCTACAGCTTCTACAGCTCATACTCCTACAGCTCCTACAGCTTCTACAGCTCATACAGCTCATACTCCTACAGCTCCTACAGTTTCATACAGCTCAATACAGCTCCTAGAATTCATACAGCTCTACAGCTCATACTGTCACGAATCCCGCTTCCTGAGTCTGTTTTTGCCTGTGTTCTGTCCTGGAGTGTTTTTCCGGTGTCCTGGAACGCACCCCTGTCTGGTTGCCGGGCGACGTAGCTAGTTGGGAGATCTCTGATTACCCGCACCTGTATCCCATCAGCTATCTGCACACCTGGTCCTGATCATCACCCCCTCCACTTCATAAGCTCTGACCTGACATCCATTCCCTGCCGGATCGTTAGCCATGAACAGTATGTTGTGCCAGCGTTCAGCCTCCAGTTTGATAGAGTTTGTTTTGTTGTTTTGTACGTCTTGCTTGCCTTGAACTTACCTCCGTTTCTTCTGTCTACAGTCATTCACCCGGAACACTCATCCCATCCCTACCTGGTCGTCGGTGACTTCAGTTACTTCCTTGGATCTGCTTACTCAATTCCATCAACTCACCTCCGCTGCCCGCTCCGCTACTTGGATTTTCTATCACTACATTTACACTTGTAAATAAATACTCACCTTCGTCTTACTCTCCTTGTCCTGGTCTGCTTCTGGGTTCTACTTTAGAGAATCGTGACACATACAGCTCCTACAGCTCCTAGAGTTCATACAGCTCCTAGAGTTTCATACAGCTCCTAGAGTTCATACAGCTCCTACAGCTCCTAGAGTTCATACAGCTCCTAGAGTTCATACAGCTCCTACAGCTCCTACAGCTCATACAGCTTGCACAGATCTCTGAAACCCTCCAAATGAGAAACCAAAATATACATTCAGAACCCAGCCTCATTGCCTTTTCATTTGGCAAGCTACTCCACAGACAGAGAGGAGGACACAGGGAAGGAGACAGACAAACAGACAGACAGACAGACAGAGATAGACAGAAAGACAGACAGGGAGTCAGATAGACAGGCAGGGACTCAGACAGACAGACACAGAAGGCAGAAAGCAGACAGACAGAAAGAGAGAGGGAGACATATTTGAGAGGAAAAGAAAGACAGCCATGAAAGGGTTGGAAAAAGGATAAGAAAGGGGAAGGAATGTAATAACACTTTTACTTGTTAGTTTCTAGGAAGAGATTGTTGACTTTGTTTACTGACGCGTGTGTGTGTGTGTGTGTGTGTGGCGCCTGGGTGGGTGTGTGGGTGTGTGTGTGTGTGTGCCTGGGTGTGTGTGTGTGTGTGTGTGTGTGTGTGCGCATGGGTGTGTGTGTGTGTGTGTGTGCGCCTGGGTGTGTGTGTGTGTGTGTGTGCCTGTGTGTGTGTGTGTGCGTGCGTGCGTGCGTGCGTGCGTGTGTTGTGTGTGTGGTGTCAGATGAAGCATGGCCTGCTGGAGGCCAGTTCCTGTGTGGGGCGACACGACGTCTAGGGTCCAGAGAAGAGACAGGTCAGTGACCATGCAGCCCACAGCATTACTGGACTTAACTGACTAAATCTCTTTAAAACCCCATCTCTCTCTCTGGCCTCTCTCTTTTTATCTTTCACTGTCCTCTTCTCAAAGCTTTCTCCTCTTCCCTCTGCCGTCTCTCTATTTATTGTCACTCTTTCGCTCTTTTCTCCATTCCGTTCTGGTACCTCTCTCTCCCTCCCTCTCATCTTGGTCTTCCTGTAGTGGAACAGAGAGATTTGAGACAAACATGCCCTCTCATCTTGGTCTTCTGTAGTGGAACAGAGAGATTTGAGACAAACTGCCCTCTCATCTTGGTCTTCCTGTAGTGGAAACAGAGAGAGTTGAGACAAACTGCCTCTCCATCTTGGTCTTCCTGTAGTGGAACAGAGAGATTGAGACAAACTGCCCTCTCATCTTGGTCTTCCTGTAGTGGAACAGAGAGATTTGAGACAAACTGCCCTCTCATCTTGGTCTTCTGTACAGCACTTTGTGACATCAGTTGATGTAAAAGGGCTTTATAAATACATTTGATTGATTGATTCCTGTAATGGAACATATAGTTTGTCTTTGTCTCCTCTCCTCTCCTCTCCTCCTCTCCTCTCCTCTCCTCTCCTCTCCTCTCCTCTCCTCTCTCCTCTCCTCTCCTCTCCTCTCCTCTCCTCTCCTCTCCTCTCCTCTCCTCTCCTCTCCTCCTCTCTCTCTCCTCTCCTTCCTCTCCTCTCCTCTCCTCCCTCCCTCTCCTCTCCTCTCCTCTCCTCTCTCTCCTCTTCTCTCTCTCCTCTCTCTCCTCTCCCTCTTCTCTCCTCTCCTCTCCTCTCCTCTCCTCTCCTCTTCTCTCCTCTCCGATTGAACTGTCTGACCATAGTGTAAAACTCACTATCTTCTCTACCATGTCAACTGTGATTCAGAGTGCCACTAACGTCCTCTCTAACCAGGTCATTGAGATATACTGTAACTCTATATTCAACTGTGATTCAGAGTGCCACTAATGTCCTCTCTAACCATTTTTTTTTTTGTGTCAAAATGCCTTCTGGAACATGTGAACTTGCATATGCTTTAATAACAAACACACTTCTGTGTTCCAATGGCACATTGTGTTAGCTAATCCAAGTTAATAATTTTAAAAGGCTAATTGATCATTCGAAGAACCCTTTTGCAATTATGTTAGCAAAGCTGAAAACTGTTGTTCTTATTGAAGAAGCAATAAAACTGGCCTTCTTTAGTCTAGTTGAGTATGAAATGAAGGGGTGGCAGGATAGCCTAGTAGTTTGAGTTAAATAAAGGTTAAATTAAAAATAAAAAAAACATCTGGAGCATCAGCATTTGTTGGGTTCAATTACAGGCTCAAAATGGCCAGAAACAAAACTTTATTCTGAAACTCGTCAGTCTATTCTTGTTCTGAGAAACGAAGGCTATTCCATGCGAGAATTGCCAAAAAAACTGAAAATCTCGTACAACGCTGTGTACTACTCCTTCACAGAACAGCACAAACTGGCTCTAACCAGAATAGAAAGAGGAGTGGGAGGCCCCGGTGCACAACTGAGCCAGAGGACAAGTACATTAGAGTGTCTAGTTTGAGAAATAGACACCTCAACAAGTCCTCAACTGGCAGCTTCATTAAATAGTACCTGCAAAACACCAGTCTCAACGTCAACAGTGAAAAGGTGACTCCGGGATGCTGGCCTTCTAGGCAGAGTGGCAAAGAATAAGCCATATCTCAGACTGGCCAATGAAAATAAAAGATTAAGATGGGCAAAAGAACACAGACAATGGACAGGGAAGATTGGAAAAATAGTGTTATGGACAGACGAATCTAAGTTTGAGGTGTTCGGATCATTCGTGAGACGCAGAAAACAGGGTAATGTTTTGGCAGCATGAGTGAAGGATGCTTTGTTGCGAAATAGGAAGCCAATTCTAGATTTAACTTTGGATTAGAGATGTTTGATGTGAGTCTGGAAGGAGAGTTTACAGTCTAACCAGACACCTAGGTATTTGTAGTTGTCCACATATTCTAAGTCAGAGCCGTCCATTCAGAATAGTGATATTAGACAGGTAGGTGCAGGCAGCGATCGTTTGAAGAGCATGCATTTAGTTTTACTTGTATTTAAGAGCAATTGGAGGCCACGGAAAGAGAGTTGTATGGCATTGAAGTTCGCCTGGAGGGTTGTTAACACAGTGTCCAAAGAAGGGCCAGAAGAATACAGAATAATACAGAATAATGGAGTGACCAGCACATTCACCGGATCTCAACCCTATTGAGCTGTTGTGGGAGCAGCTTGACCATTTGGTACGTCAGAAGTGCCAAWCAAGCCAATCCAACTTGTGGGAGGTGCTTCAGGAAGCATGGGGTGAAATCTCTTCATATAACCTCAACACATTGACAACTAGAATGCCAAAGGTCTGCAAGGCTGTAATTGCTGCAAACGGAGGATTCTTTGATGAAAGCAAAGTTTGAAGGACACAATTATTATTTCAATTAAAAATCATTATTTATAACCTTGTCAATGTCTTGACTATATTTCCTATTCATTTTGCAACTCATTTCATGTCTGTTTTCATGGAAAACAAGGACATTTCTAAGTGACCCCAAACTTTTGAACGGTAGTGTAGAGAGGGTTTTGTCTTTAGGGAACGTAACACTAATCATCCCTGTCATGTACCATCTTCAAACAGACATCATGAGCACGTAAAAGGAGAAGTGTAAGGAACCGGACCCTCGTGGGAATTAACACCGTTTTTAATAGCAGATCCTTGTTAACCGTCTGTTAAAGTGTGATCAAGTTTGAGTTCCTTGCGGAGTAAAAAGAAACTCAACATAATTCTTCATAATCAACACAGTTTCTAAGCTAGTCAGGCACACACAGCCTGTCTCCTGCCTGACTAGCTCTCATAATGATGTCTGCTAAGGGTTTTGACAAATCCCTCAACACCTCTCTTTTTCCCTTCCTTCCCTCTCTCCGCCACAGCTCAAGTGGAGTCACAACTGTGCAGTGTGTGTGTGTGTGTGTGTGTGTGTGTGTAGTGTGTGTGTGTGTGTAGTGTGTGTGTGTAGTGTGTGTGTGTAGTGTGTGTGTGTGTGTGGTGTGTGTGTGTGTGTGTGTGTGTGTGTGTGTGTGTGTGTGTGTGTGTGTGTGTGTGTGTGTGTGTGTGTGTGTGTGTGTGTGTGTGTGTGTGTGTGTGTGTGCGTACACACCATCTATCAGGCCCAACTAATTCCCCCTCCTCCCTCTTGTTTTGGTTTCTCTTCCTCTCTCCAGACAACACTAAGCCATTTAAAAAAAGGATCTGACAGTCAGTTCAACTCGAGAGGGAAGAGAGAGTCACGCTTTCCTTTCAAAATGGAGCCTGTGTGACTAAAGCGTATTAACGATAGCAGTTACAATGGGTGTGTTAAGTTATGATAGTAGGATTGCCATGTTTCGTTGGCACAGCGCTGCAGCTCCTCACGTCTGGTCAACGGGGAGCATGCGCACGTACACACACACACACCACACACACCACACACACACACACACACACACACACACACACACACACACACACACACACACACCACACACACACACACACACACACACACACACACACACACACACACACACACACACACACACACACACTAGACCACTGCAGAACATAGTCTATGTCCTCCCTGGAGACAGTGGCAGGAAGGAAGTACAATGACTGATATGTAATATGTCAGACACACACAGCTACACAACAGGAGCTGTGGAATGCAGGGAGAGAGAGAGAGAGAGAGAGAGAGGAAGAAAGGAGGGAACAGTGAGGAGCTTGCTGTGGGAGTGTGTGACCCACTTTGCTCAGTGCTAACAAGCACACCCACACACCACACAACCACCACACACACACACACACACACACACACACACACACACACACACACACACACACACACCACACACACCACACACACACACACACACACACACACACACACACACACACACACACTTACTTCAAATACATAATGCATATAGTATCAAACTCAACGCTTGTCCCGGACCTATTCAGAAGAACCTACAGTAGTCCAACAATATCCCCCCCGTCATCAGGAAGTAGCCCACTAAGCCAACCCGCTAAATGACCAGCCACCCTGGTGATAAAACCTGGCCCGTTTAAATCACAGAACTAACAGAGACGGACAACACAGCTAGCTAGCTTCTATCAGTGGGTGAATGAATTATTCTCAGCTGCTCCTGAAGTTATACGGAAGCTGAACACACAGATGGGCTGCTGCACAAGAGGATTGGAACCAGCTCAACATGACAACACTAGAGAACATCTCATTTCGACAGAAGAAAAAAAACACTGATGAACCTGAGAGACCAAAACAGACAACAGGAGAGAACGACAGAGGAATGGGAAGGAACAAAGCTTTTGGACTAGTTTAAGAGAGAGAGAATAGCATATAGCTGTTGGACTAGTTTAACAGAAGAGACTAGCAATAGCTGTTGGACTAGTTTAAGAGAGAGTAGCATATAGCTGTTGGACTAGTTTAAGAGAGAGTAGCATATAGCTGTTGGACTAGTTTAAAGAGAGAGTAGCATATAGCTTGGGACTAGTTTAAGAGAGAGGAGCATATAGCTGTTGGACTAGTTAAGAGAGATAGCAGATAGCTGTGGACTAGTTTAAGAGAGAGAGTAGCATATACTGTTACTAGTTTAAGAGAGAGAGTAGCATATAGCTGTTGGACTAGTTTAAGAGAGAGTAGCATATAGCTGTTGGACTAGTTTGAGAGAGAGTAGCATATAGCTGTTGGACTAGTTTAAGAGAGAGTAGCATATAGCTGTTGGACTAGTTTAAGAGAGAGTAGCATATAGCTGTTGGACTAGTTTAAGAGAGACTAGCATATAGCTGTTGGACTAGTTTAAGAGAGAGTAGCATATAGCTGTTGGACTAGTTTAAGAGGACATAGCATATAGCTGTTACTAGTTTAAAGAGAGTAGCAATTAGCTGTTGGACTAGTTAAGAGAGAGTAGCATATAGCTGTTGGACTAGTTTAAGAAGAGACTAGCATATAGCTGTTGGACTAGTTTAAGAGAGACTAGCAAATAGCTGTTGGACTAGTTTAAGAGAGAGAGTAGTATTTGGAACAAGCTGTTGGACTAGTCAGAGAGAGTAGCATATAGCTGTTGGACTAGTTTAAGAGAGACTAGCAAATAGCTGTTGGACTAGTTTAGAGAGAGAGTAGCATTTGGAACAAGCTGTTGGACTAGTTCAAGAGAGAGTAGCATATAGCTGTTGGACTAGTTTAAGAGAGAGAGTAGCATATAACTGTTGGACTAGTTTAAGAGAGAGTAGCAAATAGCTGTTGAACTAGTTTAAGAGAGAGAGTAGCATTTGGAACAAGCTGTTGGACTAGTTCAGAGAGAAGTAGCATATAGCTGTTGGACAGTTTAACAGAGACTAGCATATAGCTGTTGGACTAGTTTAAGAGAGAGTAGCAAATAGATGTTGGACTAGTTAAGAGAGAGTAGCAAATAGCTGTTGGACTAGTTCAAGAAGAGAGTAGCATATAGCTGTTGGACGTAGTTCAAGAGAGAGTAGCATATAGCTGTTGGACTAGTTAAAGAAGAGAGTAGCAAATAGCTGTTGGACTAGTTTAAGAGAGAGAGTAGCAAATAGCTATTCGACTAGTTTAAGAGAGAGTAGCATATAGCTGTTGGACTAGTTTAACAGAGAGTAGCGTATAGCTGTTGGTCTAGTTAACAGAGAGTAGCAAATAGCTGTTGGACTAGTTTAGAGAGAGAGTAGCAAATAGCTTTGGACTAGTTTAAGAGAGAGTAGCAAATAGCTGTTGGACTAGTTTAAGAGAGAGTAGCAAATAACTGTTGGACTAGTTTAAGAAGAGAGTAGCATTTGAACAAGCTGTTGGACTAGTTTAAGAGAGAGTAGCAAAATAGCTGTTGGACTAGTTTAAGAGAGAGAGTAGCATTTGAACAAGCTGTTGGACTAGTTTAAGAGAGAGAGTAGCAAATAGCTGTTGGACTAGTTTAAGAGAGAGAGTAGCAAATAGCTATTCGACTAGTTTAAGAGAGACTAGCATATAGCTGTTGGACTAGTTTAACAGAGAGAGTAGCATATAGCTGTTGGACTAGTTTAAGCGAGAGTAGCATATGGCTGTTGGACTAGTTCAAGGAGAGTAGGAATAGCTGTTGACTAGTTTAAAAGAGAGTAGCAAATAGCTATTCGACTAGTTTAAGAGAGAGTAGCATATAGCTGTTGGACTAGTTTAAGAGAGAGTAGCGTATAGCTTTGCACTAGTTTAAGAGAGAGAGTAGCGTTGGGTGTTGGACTAGTTTAAGAGAGAGAGTAGCATTTGGAACAAGCTGTTGGACTAGTTTAAGAGAGAGAGTATCATTTGGAACAAGCTGTTGGACTATTCAAGAGAGAGTAGCAAATAGCTGTGTGACTAGTTTAAGAGAGAGTAGCAAATAGCTTTGGACTAGTTCAGAGAGAAGTAGCCAAATAGCGTTGGACTAGTTCAAGAGAGAGTAGCATATAGCTGTTGGACTAGTTCAAGAGAGAGTAGCATATAGCTGTTGGACTAGTTCAAGAGAGAGTAGCATATAGCTGTTGGACTAGTTTAAGAGAGAGAGTAGCAAATAGCTGTTGGACTAGTTTAAGAGAGAGAGTAGCATTTGGAACAAGCTGTTGGACTAGTTTAAGAGAGAGTAGCAAATAGCTGTTGGACTAGTTCAAGAGAGAGTAGCAAATAGCTATTGGACTAGTTTAAGAGAGAGTAGCAAATAGCTATTCGACTAGTTTAAGAGAGAGTAGCATATAGCTGTTGGACTAGTTTAAGAGAGAGTAGCGTATAGCTTTTGGACTAGTTTAAGAGAGAGAGTAGCAAATAGCTGTTGGACTAGTTCAAGAGAGAGTAGCATATAGCTGTTGGACTAGTTTAAGCGAGAGAGTAGCGTTGGGTGTTGGACTAGTTTAAGAGAGAGAGTAGCATTTGGAACAAGCTGTTGGACTAGTTTAAGAGAGAGAGTAGAACATAGCTGTTGGACTAGTTTAAGAGAGAGAGTAGCATTGGGTGTTGGACTAGTTTAAGAGAGAGTAGCGTTGGGTGTGAGATGCCGCTGCAGTAGATAGCAGCTGTTTTCTGGGCTCCTGACAAATTCCGCTATTATCTGTGTTTTTTTTACGTTGACCTTTGGGGTACATAATGTCGCCACCATAATTTCCTATGACCGAAAACAGCTTCTCGACATGACTAACCTCGATTTGGATGGCAATATCTATTTCAACGAGTCGGCAGCTCTGGCCGTTTCACTTACTCCCAGACACGGCACAAGAGAGGCAGACAAGCCGCTAGTCCGATGTGGCAGGGCTTGCGAACTATCATGGACTACAAAGAGCTGGCCAGTGACTGGAAGCTACCAAACGAGATAAATTACTTCTATTCTCGCTTCAAGTCGAGCAACACTGAACCATGAATGAGAGCGCTAGCTGTTCAGGATGACTGTGTGATCGCGCTCTCCGTAGCCGATGTGAGTAAGACCTTTAAACAGGTTAACATTCACAAGGCCACAGGGCCAGACATATTACCAGGACACGTACTTAGAGCATACGCTGACCAGCTGGCAAATGTCTTCACTGACATGTTCAAGGTAACTTTCTAAAATGACTATTGCCTCGTAGCATTCACATCTGTAGACATGAAAGGCGTTGAAAGGCTGGTCATGGCTCACATCAACACAATAATTACAGAAACCCTAGACCCACTCCAATTCGCAAACCGCCCCAACAGATCCACAGATGACGCAATCTCTATTGCAATCCACACTACACTCTGCCACCTGGATAAGGGGAACAACTATGTGAGAATTTTACTAAAAAGTGGCTCCTGTCTGGCCACTCTACCATAAAGGCCTGATTGGTGAAGTGCTGCAGAGAGGTCGAAGGAATTGTCTGTAGKGCTCTGAGACAGAATTGTGTTGAGGCACAGATCTGGGAAAGGGTACCAAAAAACTTCTGCAGCATTGAAGGTCCCCAACAACACAGTGGCCTCCATCATTCTGAAATGGAATKATTTTTGAACCACCAAGACAGGGGAGAAGGGCCTTGGTCTGAGGCGACGAAGAGCGGGCTTTCCTGTCTGACTGCAGATGTAAGAAGCCTTTACGCAGAAGACTAACTGTCTACGCCAGGTGGTTGGTGTGAGGGACTGGCACAGAAATGCCATGTGGTATGAGAGGGAGATGACCAATCGTGTGGCAGGAAGGGGATGGCACATGTGGTGGACGAGGAAGACGTAGCCTGTGCTGGAGGAAGGGGGGGATGCCATGTGGCTGGTAGGAAGGGAGACGCAAGTTGTAGTGGAGTATGGGAGATCCATGTGGTGGAGAAGGGAGATGCCATGGTGCTCAGACGGAAAGGGATATGCATAGTGGTGGAGGAAGTAGGGAGGTATAGCCATGTGGTGGTGAGGAAGGGAGAATGCCGATGTGTGGAGGAGAACTAACCAATGTGGGGGGAGGACAGGGAAGACATGTGGTGGAAGGAAGGGGATGTCAATGTGGTGGAGGGGGAACGTGGGGAGAAGGGAGATCCATGTGGTGGAGGAAGGGGAGATACCATGTGGTGGAGGAAGGAGGGATGCCATGGTGGTGAGAGGAAGGGAGATGCCCATGCTCGGCTGAGGAAGGAGTGCCATGTTGGGTCGGAGGAAGGGGGGATAACTCATGGTGGTGGACAGGAAGGGGAATGCCATGGTGGTGGAAAGGATCCGGGTAAATGGAGGGGATGCATGTGGGTGGAGGGGGATCGACATCGACCATGTGAGATGGCAGAATACATCGTGGGGAGAAATCGAAACATCCCAATGCTTGGTGGAGGAAGGGAGGATGACCCAGTGATGGTGGACACTAGTGGCTGAGACGGAGAGGGGGACACATGTGGTGGAGCGAAGGGAGATATCCATGTGGGTGGGAGAAGGGAAATGCCATGTTGGTGGAGGAAGGGGGATTGCCATGTGGTGGTGGACATTGGTGGAGGAAGGGGGATGCCATGTGGTGGAGGAAGGGGATCACCACATTGTGGTGGAGGAAGGACGATACCATGTGTGAGGAAGGGGAATGCCATGTTGTGGTGACCATGTGGTGGAGGAAGGGGATGCATGTGGTGGACCATGGTGTGGTAGGAAGGGGGATGCCATGCTGGGTGGAGGAAGGAGATGCCATGTGTGAGCGACAGGACAGAGGGGAGATACCATGTGGTGGAACATGCCATGTGGTGGAGGAAGGGAGATGCCTTTGTGGTGGAGGGAAGGGAGATGCGATCCATGGTGGAGGGAAGGGAGCAACCATGTGGGGTGGAGGAAGGGAGATGCCATCTGGTGAAGGAAGGGGGATGCCATCTGTGGAGGAGGGAGTACGATGTGGTGGAGGAAAGGGAGATTGCCATTGGTAGGAGGGAAGTGGTAGATGCCATTGGTGGAAGGAATGGGGAGCTACCGTGGTGGGAGGATGGGGCAGATGCCAATGTGGTGAGGAAGGGAGAGCCATGTGGTGGAGGAAGGGCGGATGCATGTGGACATGTGTGGTGGAGGAGAAGGGAGAATGCCATGTGGTGGGAGGAAGGAGATGCACTGGTGGGGGAGGGGAAGGAAGATAGCCATGTGGTGAGTGAGGGAAAAGAAGGAAAAAGATTGTCCCAATGTGTGGAGGAAGGGATGCAATCTGGGGAATGGGTGAGAAAGGAAGAGATGCATTTGTGAGGAAGGGATGCTCGGTGGAGGAATGGAGATACAGAGGAAGAGACTGGGAGAAGAATGCCATGTGGGAGGAAGGGTGCTAGGGGAGGAAGGTGCCAGAGGAGGAGGGAATCATTAGAGAGCCAGTGAGGTGGGGTCCATGGGGGGAGTGATGGGAGGAAGGGATACATGTGGAGAAATTACAAAATAGTGACTTATACGCCAGATAAGGGGAGGGAAGCTTATCAGAACCATTTGCACAGCCCCAGGCCAGCCAGCAATGAATTTGAGTGATTTGCACATTATGAAAGTGAATAATTGCCCTGCATAGAAGCCCATTGTGATTCTGATATGTAGCGTGATGTTCAGTCTTATAGACTTTCTTTGCTATTTTGAAAAAGCGTAGAACCAGTTCATGTATTTATTTTTTATCTCACTGTTATTTAAACGCAGGTGCCAGCTTGAGGAAAAAGTTCTCATTTACAACGTGCCGACCTGGCCAAGATAAAGGCAAAAACAGTGCGACTGACAAAAACTCAACAACAGCAGAGTTACACATAACACAAAGTAGTACAGTTCAATAAGCACAATAGAAAAATCTAATATACACCAGTTTGTGTCAAATGTAGAAGAGTAGGCGAGGAGATAAGGCAACAAATAGGCCATCTAGTCGGAAAATTAATTACCAATTTCTTAGCAGCACTTAACACTTGGACGATAGGTTAGAAGTACTATCGACTGGGGCACTTCTGACACTCCCGCCATCTAAAGACCTTTCTGATAATCTCCATCTGACAGCGGTAGGCCGTGTGGCACAGAAAGGCCCTAAGAAAATGGTCAGCCTTCAGTCCGCCAAACTATGTCATAGGTTCCACTGTCTCCCCTGCTTACATGCATGGCAATGGTACCCGGAGCAGCCAATCTGGAACCAACAGGCAACCTGACAGCTTCTACCCCCAATGCCATAAGACTGCTAAATAGTGTACGGTGTAAATAGTTAGTTAAATAGCTAGCCTGACCCTTTCTTTGCATTGACCCTTGTGCTCTAACCTTTATGACTCATCACATACGCGCTGCCTGTTACTTTAATTATCTTATCCTTTATCCCTACCGTACAGGTATAACTGTGTTACTGTCATTTTATCTATCCTTTACCCTTACACCTACAGTAATACTGAATGTTACGTGTTAGTTAGCTATCCTTTGAACTACACACCGTAGAATAACAGTAAATACTGGTAGTGCGCGTCTTATTATCTAGAGGGTTTATCCTTGTCACTTTAAAACCACCCTAACCTACAGATATACTGCTGTTACTGTCTTAGTCTAATTCTTTACCCATACCCACATATAGCTCGCTGGTACATGGGGGAGTGTCTAGTATCTATCCTTTTACCAAACTACGTACAGTAGACTGGCTGTTACATGTCTATGTAGTCTATTCCTTAGTACCCCTACCGGCGATGTCAATCTGCTGTACTGTCTATTATCTATTCTTTTCCCCTCTTCACAGATAACTGCTTGGTGAGACCGGGAGAGACCCCAACAGTGCAGTAGTTTGGAGAAGCTGAGAGATGTTCTAGCTCTCCGAGAGTGAGATCGCAGTTGCAGCTAAACTAAATGAATTGGGTTTCCTAGCTCCAACAGTGCAGTAGTATCTAACATTTCACAACAATACACTCACATCTAAAAGTAAAAGAAAGGTGAATAAATGAGCAGTAAATATTCTGGAGCGAGCAATTAGTTTTATGATAAGTAGGACGCAGTTAGGTTGGGGCGGAAGGACAGATTTTCTAGTATAGGACATACAGGGATTGGATCAGAGGGAAAGTGTGCTAGCCTCCTAACCAAGGTAAGATTCCAGTACAGTTGATACTCATATCTCAACACACACCCCCACATCAGAGAGAGAAAGGAGACCTGTACAGACGTCCACTGGACCTAAACACCAGAAAACAAACACTTAAAACCCACACCAAGCATAGAGACATAGAAGAGACCGGTAAGACACAGAAACAAACACTTAAAAACCCACACCACATAGAGAAAGAGACAGCGTTACAGGACGTTCCGACGCTAAACACAAGAAAGCAACACTGTAAAAACACACACATACTGCCACGACTGTGTAGGTCAGACCCGATAGAGACGGAGGCTGCTGGCTGTGAGGTCCCGCCAACCTCCCGTGCCGGGATGAGGTTCCATGTTCTCCTGATTGTCGCTGGGAGAAGCAGAGGAGGAAAAGGAGCGAGGTCGCAGGTACTGAACCAGGTTCTGGCAGGCGGTGGCGGTACCGTTGGAAATCCACCTCGTGACCCTCCTGATGAACCAGAAGAAGAGAGGAGAACAGTGATGTGTTGGAAGGGAATGGAGGACGTGTGGTGTGTGTGTGGTGTGTGTGTGTGTGTGTGTGTGTGTGTGTGTGTGTGGTGTGTGTGTGTGGTGTTGTGTGTGGTGTGTGCTGTGTGTGTGGTGTGTGTGTGTGTGTGTGGTTGGTGTGTGGTGTGTGTGTTCAGAAAGTGGAAGGGAACATATAGTGTGCGTTCTGTGTGTATTTCTATAACGTTGTTTTGAAAGCCGCCTCGCAATTCCTTCAAGCCGATAAGATCTCTTTGAATGTTTAGATGTTCCACACAGCACACTACAAGCCCTTCCACTAGCACACTACAGCCCTCTGAACACATCTACGACCCTTCCACTACCAACTACAAGCCCTTCTAACAACATACACCCTCTAAACAGCTACAACCCTTCTACTATCACACTAAACCCTTCTACTAAACACTACACACCCTTCTACTAACACACTAAACCCTTGCTACTAACAATCACCTCCTAAACACACACCATTATACACTACTTCTATATCACCAACCTTCACTAAACAGTACACCTTCTAACTATCACTAACCTCTACCATTCACTACCAACCCTTCTACTACCTAAACTACACGTGTCCCTTCACTTAACACTACACTTATATCAACAACTACGCTACTATAACAATACACTTTACTACACACTCCCTTTACTAATACATACCGTTACAACACACCAAGACATCTACTAACACTAAAACCATCTACTAAACCGCAATAGCCTTTCTACTATACCCACAGCTTTACAAACACCTATAGCTACTACACTACAACCCTTCTACTACTAACTTATAACACCACAACACGCTCTAACTAACACACTAAACCCTTCTACTAACAGCACTAGCACCCTTCTACTATCACACTAAACCCTTCTACTAACACTACACCTCTAACTATCACACTACAAAACACCTTCTACTAACCACTACATGAACCCTCCACTAAACCACTACAACCCTTCTACTATCACACTAAACCCTTTACTACAATATCGAACACAACACACCCTTCTACTAACACACTAAACCCTTCTACTACACACTAACTTCTACTAACACCTCTTCTACTATCACACTACAACCCTTCACTTAACACCCTACAACCTACAACTTCCCTAACCCATCTACTTCAACACTACACCCCCTTCTACTATCACACTACAACCCTTCTACTAACACACTAAAGACCCTTCTAACTTATCACACTACAACCCTATACATAAACCCTTCTACAATCTACTACACTACAACCCTTCTACTATCACACTAAACCCTCTACTAACACACTAAACCATTCTACTTAAAACAACTACAACCATTCTACTAACACACTAAACCCTTCTACTAACACACTAAAACCCTTGCTACCTCAACACACTACAACCTTCTACTAAAAACTACAGACCTTTACTAACACACTACAAACCTCTTCTACTAACACATACAACCTTCTACTAACACACTACAACCCTTCTACTAACACACTACAACCCCTTCTACTATCACACACTACAACCCTTCTACTAACACAACTACAACCTTCTACTAACACACTAACAACCCTTCTACTATCACACTACAACCCTTCTACTAACACACTAAAACCCTTCTACTAACACACTAAACCCTTCTATACTACACACTCAACAACCCTTCTACTAACACACTACAACCCTTCTACTAACACACTACAACCTTCTAACTACACACTACAACCCTTCTCTAACACACTACAACTTCTACTAACACCTACAACCCTTCTACTCACACTAACACTCTCTACTACACACTACACCTTCTACTACACACACAAACCCTTCTACTATCACACTACAACCTTCTACTAACACACTACACCCTTCTAACTATATCACATCTACAACCCTTTCTATCACAACCACTACAACCCTTCTACTAACACACTACAACCCTTTCTACTAAACCTACACACCTTCTAACTAACACACTACACCCTTCTACTAACACACTACAACCCTTCTACTAACACACTACATACCCTTCTACTAAACAACTACAACCCTTCTACTATCACACTACAACCCTTCTACTAACACACTACAACCCTTCTACAAACACACTAACCCTTCTACTAACACACTACACCCTTCTACTAACACACTACACCCTTCTACTAACAACACATAACCTTCACTACACACTAACCCTTCTAAACACACTACAACCCTTCTACTAACACACTACAACCCTTCTACTAACACACTACAACCCCTTTTTCTACTACAACACTATCAACCCTTCTACTACAACACAAACTTTACTAACACACTACAACTCTCTTCTACTAAACTAAACACTAAACACTAAACCTTCTATCTAATCCTACACTAAACCCTTCTACTAACACCACTACAACCCTTCTACTAACACACTACAACCCTTCTATCTAACACATCTAAACCTTTACTAACACACTAAACCCTTCTACTAACACACTAAACCCTTCTACTAACACACTACAACCCTTCTACTAACCACACTAAACCCTTCTAAACTACTACTAAACTTCTAACTCAACCACACTACACCCTTTCTACAACACACACTACAACCTTCTACTAACACACTAAACCCTTCTCTAACACACAACCCTTCTACTAACACACTTCTTCTACTCTACTACAACACAACCCTTCTACTAACACACAACTACAACCCTTCTACTAACACACTAACAAACCTTCTACTACACCACTACACCCTTCTACTACACACTACGACCCTTCTAGTAGCACGCTAACTTCACTAACACACTAAAACACCACACTTTCCTAACACATAACCCTTCACTATCACTAAACCCTTCTAGCTATCACACTAAACCCTTACTAACACTACACATATTACAACCTTCTACTATCACACTAACCCCTACACAACTACAACCCTTCCATAACACACTACACCCTTCTACTAACACACTAACCCTTCTAACTATCTACAACACACTTCTACTAACACACTACAACCCTTCTACTAACACACAACCCTTCTACTATCACATCACAACCCTTCTACTAACACACTATCAACCCTTCTACTAACACAACTACACACCCTTCTACTAACACACTACAAACCCTTACTACTAACCCTAACACCTACACACCTTCTACTAACACACTAAACCCTTTCTACTATCACACTACAACCCTTCTACTATCACACTACAACCCTTCTACTATCACACTACAACCCTTCTACTAACACACACTACAACCCTTCTACTACACACTACACCCTTCTATAACACACTAACACCTTCTACTAACACACTAAACCCTTCTACTAACACACACTAACCTTCTACTATCACACTACAACCCTTCTACTAACTACTACTTATCACGCCTCTACATCACACTACACCTTCTACTATCACACTACAACCCTTCTACTATCACACTACACACCTTCTACTAACACACTACGACCCTTCTACTAACACACTACGACCCTTCTACTATCACACTACAACCCTCTACTAAACACACTACGACCCTTCTACACTAACACACTAACAACCCTTCTACTAACACACTACGACCCTTCTACTATCCACTACGACCCTTCTACTAACACACTACGACCCTTTCTACTAACACACAATCTCCCAAGGAGCTCTGCAAACAGCGCCGCGGAAGCAACGTTGAAAGAACATACAATACAAAGAAACACAACAATGCTCAAACACTACATCATACAATATTGAGACAATATAGATAGAAAAACGTATTGTACAATGTTGAGACACGGTATTGTACATTGTTATGGTATTTCAATGTTGAGACAAGGTATTGTACAATCTTACGGCAGTTGAATGTGTGAGACAAGGTAATATAAACTGTAATGGTATTTCAATGTTGCATCACAGCACCAGGAGGGGGAGGAGGAGACAACATGCCTGATGAAGAGCTCCAGATCCGTCTCCTATCCTATCTGACGGACGTTTCTCCCTATCCTGTCTGTATCCGATCGATATTCCACTCAGCTCTTTTCTCCCTGCCTGTCTTGTATCATCGATGTCCCTCAGCTCTTTTCTCCCTGCCTGTCTGTATCATCGATGCTCCTCAGCTCTTTTCTCCCTGCCTGTCTGTATCATCGATGCGCCCTCAGCTCTTTCTCTCCTGCCTGTCTGTATCATCGATGTTCTCAGCTCTATTTCTCCCTGCCTGTCTGTAATCATCGATGTTCCCTCAGCTCTTTCTCCCTGCCTGTCTGTATCATCGAGTGTCCCTCAGCTCTTTTCTCCCTGCCTGTCTGTATCATCGATGTTTCCCAGTCATTTTCCGCCTGTAGATCAGCCTGCTTTTCTCCCTGCCTTCTGTACCATTCGATGGCTTCCGCTCGTCTTCTTCCTACCTGCCTGTCTGTATCATCGATGTTCCCTCAGCTCATTTCTCCTGCCTGTCTGTATCATCGATGTTCCCTCAGCTCATTTCTCCCTGCCTGTCTGTATCATCGATATTCCCATAGCTCATTTCTCCCTGCCTGTCTGTATCATCGATGCTCCCTCAGCTCTTTTCTCCCTGCCTGTCTGTATCAAGTTGCTGCTACTTACTGCCTGTCTGAACTGCTTCAAGACATCTGAAGCAGTGGAAAACCATCAACAATGAACTGCCAGATCTTATCAAAAAAAATATAAAAAAAATCCAAAGTGACTGAGATTATTGATTGTAATGAAAAGCTCTATATAAAATAAATATATTATTGACTGTTGAAACCCATTTTGTTGTTGTTGTTGTTGTTGTTGATTATTATTACTCCTCTTCTGTAAAGTTCCCCAGTGAAATGGTATGGCTTAGGAGGTTGCAACCTAGCATAATGGTAAAGGCCTAAAAGACCACACCCTCTCATTATATTTTTGTATTTTTTATTTTACCTTTATTTAACTACGCAAGTCAGTTAAGAACACATTCTTATTTACAATGACGGCCTAGGAACAGTGGGGTTAACTGCCTTGTTCAGGGCTATGCCATGCCAATTGAACAGATGGTGGCGCTATAACAAGCGATTGAAAATGAAAACTTTGAAAAGTCACACCCCTCACCCCGTTTGACCTAGAGGCAAATAAGACCCCTCTCCTCACAAGAAACACATTTCCACGTAAGACCCAGAAACTCTGGCATTTAGAATTGAGTTAAAAACACTTAAAACGCTAGTCCTCTGGCACCCGAATGACCAGATCTGCATGAAACTTGACATGTGGCATCTATGGACCAAATTCTCCCAACGCAATAATTTCTAGACTAGTACCTAAAGGAACATTGACCAATAAGCATTGTGGGCGTGGTCTGCCATATAAATGCATATTAATCAGGAATGGATATTCGTATTGTAACAACACTTTGGTACACATGTTCCAAACACTGTGAAGACTCAACATATTCAAGAGCACATTCACATGGACCACACAATGGCTGCTATAACAGGCACATGTTTATATCTCTTGATCCGTTTGACTCAAGAGTGATGAAATTTGGCACACGTGCAGAGGGAACCTATAAAGTACAATTCAGTTCGGACCCATAGTCACGCCGTTGGACAGGAGAAGAAAAAAAACATTCATGCAAGCTCATTGGCTCATAGCGGCCATATTGTTCGAGCAAGAGGACGAGAACATTTCACGACGTGCGTCCATAGATGCTYTTAACCAAATTTGGTTCCCGATCGGTCCAGCGGTTCTGGAGAAGAAGTCGTTTAAAGTAAGTCAACATCATTAGAAATAGTCCAAAATACATCAAAAGGATACTGTATGATTTTTAGTTCACAACTTGAACCCCGACATTGCTGCTTGCAGCTACATTTATTATTATTAMTAGTATTATGTTGAAACAACGTATTGAAACAAGGTACATGTATTGTACAACACTGAAACATATTGTACCAGGCTAAATGCTTAGTGTCCAGCCAGGGAATTAGTGTACCAAGTCCTAACATGCTTAGTGATTAGTGTCAGATTCTTCACATTTCTCCTTTTGTCCTGCATTGATAATCTCTCCTTTTCCATTTTCCTTCCCTGCTCTGCAACTGTATATTAACATATCAGGTGTTCTGGTGTCGTCTGTTAGAACATGGAGCTTTTCCACGTCAATGCTGTTACAAATATTAGTTATTTTCCTTTACTTTTGTTCTTCTATTGAGCCGACGTCGAGAGACAACATCTAAAATCAGGAGTTGTAAGTGATTTGAATTAGGAAGAAGGGAATCACAAGAAAGAGCTCGAGAAATACATTTGTTTTGGACAAAAAGGGCTGTTGTGTTGAGTGTACGTGTGTGTGTCAGTGGGGGCTGCTGAGGGGAGGACGGCTCATAATAATGTCTGGAAACGGAGTAAATGGAACGACATCAAACACATGGAAACCATGGAAACCACGTGCTTGATTTATTTGATACCATTACAATTATTCCGTTACAGCCATTACCACGAGCCCATCCTCCCCAATTAAAGTTCCACCAACCTCCTGTGGTGTGTGTGTGTATGTGTGTGTGTGTGTGTGTGTTTGCGTGTGTGCGCGCGTGTGTGTGTGTGTACTCACCCTGCTAGCGACGACCAGTTGTACCAGTCCAGCGGTAGAGCGTAGGATGTCTACAGCCTCTGAATGAGACAGGCCAACCAGAGACTGACCGTTGATCATCAGGAGCTCATCACCAGCCTTCAGACGTCCGTCCCTAACACACACACATTTCACATAGCATTTCACGCTAAAGTCTACGCCTGTTGTATTCGCAGCATGTGACAAATAAAATGTTATATGATATGACAAATACGCACACATTTAATACTTTATGGAAACCACTAATTATGTTTAATACTGATTTAGAATCCCCCCCAGACTCACACACAAGAAATTACCCTTACAAACTACAAAAGAGCATAACCAACATTTCACAGATTAGATGTTCGGGGATTCATTCGATAACATTGAGGAGATTACCACATCAGTCACCGTCTTCATTAATAAAAGCATTGACGACTTCGTCCCCACAGTGACGATACGTACATATCCTAACCAGAAGCCATGGATTACAGGCAACAGCACTGAGCTAAAGGTTAGAGCTGCCACTTTCGCCCTAAGACGAGCCATCAAACAGGCAAAGCGTCAATACAGGACCAAGTTCAAATCGTACTAAACCGGCTCTGAAGCTCGTCGGATGTGGCAGGACTTTCAAACTATCACGGATTACGAAGGGAAACCCAGCCACGAGCTGCCCAATGACACGAGCCTACTAGACGAGATAAATGCCTTCTACGTTCGCTTCGAGGCAAGCAAAACTGAACCATGTATGAGAGAACCAGCTGTTCCGAACAACTGTGTGATCACTCTCTCTGTAGCCGATGTGAGTAAGACCGTTAAGCACCAAAGCCCCATATACTACCCACCACTGCGACCTGTATGCTCTCGTTGGCTGGTCCTCACTACATATTCGTCGCCAAACCCACTGGCTCTAGGTCATCTATAAGTCTTTGCTAGGTAAAGCCCCGCCTTATCTCAGTTCACTGATCACCTAAGCACATCCACCCGTAGCACACGCTCCAGCAGGTATATTTTACTGGTCACCCCCAAAGCCAACACTTCCTTTGGCCGCCTTTCCTTGCGGTTCTCTGCTGCCAATGATTGTAACGAATTGCAAAAATCACTGAAGCTGGAGTCTTATATCTCCTTCTCTAACTTTAAGCATCAGCTGTCAGAGCAGCTTACCGATCACTGTACCTGTACACAGCCAATCTGTAAATAGCACACCCAACTACCTCATCCCCATATTGTTATTTATCCTCTTGCTCTTTTGCACCCCAGTATCTCTACTTGCACATCATCATCTGTACATCTATCACTCCAGTGTTAATGCAAAATTGTAATTATTTTTGCCTTTAGGGCCTATTTATTGCCTTACCTCCCTACTCTTCTACATTTGCACACACTGTATATATATTTTTCTATTGTGTTATTGACTGTACATTTGTTTATGTGTAACTCTGTGTTGTTGTTTTTGAAGCACTGCTTTGCTTTATCTTGGCCAGGTCGCAGTTGTAAATGAGAACTTGTTCTCAACTGGCCTACCTGGTTAAATAAAGGTGAAATAAAATAAAATAAAAAGGTTAACCTTCACAAGGCCGCAGGACGCGTACTGACCAGCTAGCAAGGTTCTCCACTGACATGTTCAACCTCTCTCTGACCCAGTCTGTAACACCCACGTTTCAAGCAGACCACTATAATCCCTGTGCCCAAGAATGCCAAAATAATCTGTCTAAATGACTATCGCCCTGTAGCACTCACATCTGTAGCCATGAAATGCTTTGAAAGGCTGGTCATGGTTCACATCAACATTATCATCCCAGACACCTTGGACCCACTCCAAATCACATACCACCCCAACAGATCCACAGATGACGCAATCTCGATTGCACTCCACACTGTCCTTTCCCACCTGAACAAAATGACCACCTARGTGAGAATTCTGTTTCATTGACTACAGCTCAGTGTTCAACACCATAGTGCCCTCCAAACTCATCACTAAACTAAGGACCCTGGGATTAAAACATCTCCCTCTGCAATTGGATACTGGACTTTCTGACGGGCCACCCCCCAGGTGGTGAGGGTAGGAAACAACACATCCTCCACGCTGACCCTCAACACAGGGGCACCTCAGGGATGCATGCTTATCCCCCTGCTGTACTCCCTGTTCACCCACGACTGTGTGGCCGCACATGACTCCAACACCATCCTTATGTTACAGGGAGGAGGTCAGAGACCTGGCAGTCTGGTGCCAGGACAACAACCTCTCCCTCAACGTCYGCAAGACAAAACGAGCTGATCGTTGACTAAAGGAAACAGAGGGCAGAGCACGCCCCCATCCACATCGACAGGGCTGTAGTGGAGCGGGTCGAGAGCTTGAAGCTCCTCGGTGTCCACATCACTAAGGAAATAACACGGTCCACATACAACAACAACAGTCGTAAAGAAGGCACAACAACGCCTGCTTCCCATCAGGTGGATAAAAAGATTTGTCATCAGCCCTCAGATCCTCAAAAAGTTATAAAGCTGCACCATTGAGTGTATCTTGACTGGATGCATCACCGCTTGGTATGGCAACTGCTTGGCATCCGACAGCAAGGCACTACAGAGGGGAGTGCGTACAGCCCAACACATCACTGGGGCCGAGCTCGCTGCCATCCAGGACCTCTATACCAGGCGTTGTCAGAGGAAGGTCCTAGAAATTGTCAAAGACTCCAGCCACCCAAGTCATAGACTATTCTCTCTGCTACCGCACGGCAAGCGATACCGATGCACCAAGTCTGGAACCAACAGGAGTGAGTTTGTAGGGTGTGCATAGAAACAGTGCAAAACAAAATAAAAAATGGTCATTGCAGTCATGTTAGCCATTATGTTAGCTATTTAGCATTCAGTCTGTTAGCCATTATGTTAGCTATTTAGCAGTCAGTCTGTTAGCCATTCTGTAAGCTATTTAGCAGTCTGTCTGTTAGCCATTATGTTAGCTATTTAGCAGTCAGTCTGTTAGCCATTCTGTAAGCTATTTAGCAGTCTGTCTGTTAGCCATTCTGTTAGCTATTTAGCAGTCAGTCTGTGTAGCCATTATGTTAGCTAATTAACAGTCAGTCTGTTAGCCATTCTGTTAGCTATTTAGCAGTCAGTCTATTAGCCATTCTGTTAGCCATTCTGTTAGCTATTTAGCAGTCAGTCTGTTAGCCATTCTGTTAGCCATTCTGTTAGCTATTTAGCAGTCAGTCTGTTAGCCATTCTGTAAGCTATTTAGCAGTCTGTCTGTTAGCCATTCTGTTAGCTATTTAGCAGTCAGTCTGTGTAGCCATTCTGTTAGCTATTTAGCAGTCAGTCTGTGTAGTCATTCTGTTAGCTATTTAGCAGTCAGTCTGTTAGCCATTCTGTAAGCTATTTAGCAGTCTGTCTGTTAGCCATTCTGTTAGCTATTTAGCAGTCAGTCTGTGTAGTCATTCTGTTAGCTATTTAGCAGTCAGTCTGTTAGCCATTCTGTTAGCTATTTAGCAGTCAGTCTGTTAGCCATTCTGTTAGCCYTTCTGTTAGCTATTTAGCAGTCAGTCTGTGTAGCCATTCTGCTAGCTATTTAGCAGTCAGTCTGTTAGCCATTCTGTWAGCTATTTAGCACTTATGGCTTGGGGATAGAAGCTGTTCAGGAGCCTGCTAGTGTCAGACTTGTTGCTCAGGTACAACTTTCCGTGCGGAAGCAGACAGAACAGCCTGTTCCCTGTAAATGGAACGACAGACTAGCCAGTGAAACACAGCCATTATGGATGCTGAAGATATGAGTCATGTCTGTGTGTGTGGCTATGTGTGTGTCTTGTGTGGTGTGTGTGTGTGGTGTTGTGTGTGTGCTCCGTCGTGATTAGTGTGTGTGTGTGTGTGTGTTGGTGTTGGTGTGTGTTGTTGTGTGTGGTGTGTTTGCGAGTGTGTGTGTTTTGTGTTGTGTGCGGTGTGTGTACGTGTCTGTGGATGTGTGTGTGTTCGTGTGGTCGTGTGTTGTGTGTGTGTGTGTGTGTGGTGTGTGTGTGTGTGGTGTGTGTGTGTGGGTGTGTGGCTGAGTGGGTGTGCTGTGTTGTGCTGGAAAGTTATTAAGTGCAGAACGGACGTGAAGAAGAACAAAGAAATAGCTGTGCCTCTGTTAACTAAATCAGATTGAGACAGCACACCATCACACTACACACACACTACGGAACACACACACACACGCCAGACTACACATGGCATCACAACTCCACACATATCGCAGCACTCCATCACACGTACACACACTCGCACACACACACACACACACACATCACAGCACACACACACACACACACACACACACACTACAAGAGACCCACCTACACACACATCTACGAGCACAACACCACAACATCACACCAACAAATAAACCCCCCCCGCACAAAAAACGGACACACCCATCTGACAGACAAAACACGATCGAATCACTCACACCAACTAAGCCACTAGCAACGAAAGCGGACATCACACACAAAAAACATCCCATGACACCACACTTCGCCACAGTTACTCAGACTAACCCACGCCTTCCTACAAACCCTATAATATAATATAAATAAATGTAATTTGCAGCAATCATTTACCCCCGTTGTCGTGTATTCACATATAGCTAAGCCCACCAAGGAGTGTATAGACCCCGACTGGTTTGGCCACTCCTTTTCTTATTGAACTAGTAAACCGGAGACTCACAGATGGTGCAGTGGAAGGAAAAAATAGGAAGAAAATATCTATTGTCTTGACTTGTGTCCTGAGAAACGTTTCAGAGGTTGCAGGGACTGTCTGATTCATACTATAGAAACGCCAAAGCCTAAGTTAAATAAAGGAAATTAAAAACTTTTTTTTTTTAAGTATAGCCGGGATCGATGGCGTAGCCAAATTGCGGTGGGTAGGTCTTTAACTAAAAGTAGCAGTTTAGTTATTTTAAGATAATGTGTCACATTCTTTCAGGTGTCGCTAATACGTAATATCAGTGCAGGGACACTATAGATACTTGTTTTGATGGTAACAGAAGGAGGGGCTAATTCCCTCGACATGTGGACAACTCTTAGTCTCCTACCTGATGGAATCAAGGCGGCAATTATACGAAATGCTATATACCATACCTAATTGTCTGTCATTAGGATGATAGCTGATTTAGGATAGCCCACGACTGTCAATGAAATAGTGATCGATTATGGCAATTGCAAAAGCTATTATTAATAAAAAAGTAAAAGATATGTAATGTCTCTTTTAAAAAACCCTTATCACATGCGCTACATCACCAAGAAATCCAAGAATAATCACCATTTTATTTGTATGATCACATGTAGCTCCCGCCATACAACAGGGTCGTTAGTCACTACTGTGGAAATGGTTACTTACAGCCCTTAACCAAAACGGCATTATTATAAAGAAATAGAGTTTAAAAATATATACCGAAAATAACATTCTTCAGACTATACAAACTGTAATAAAACGATGCCAACAAGTCAGACCAAGTAACGAGGTTGCGCTTCACACACGAGGTACCCTGACAAAGTAATCGCTAGCGCGCTAAAGTACAGGGTGACCCAAAGTTACCGCTACAAAAGTCAATGTCGGAGCGTTATATACAGGGAAGCTACCGGCTAACAAGAGTCAAAGTTGGAGGTTATAAACTATGAGGAACAGGGTACCGGTAACAGAGTCCATGTGGAGCTATATACAAGGGTATCAACTGTACCGCGAATAAAGTAATCTACAAGAGTCGAGTGTGGAGCTATTATTACAGGGGCAGTGTACCGGTTACCAGATCAATGTGGGAGGTATATACAGGGAGGTACCGGTACTGAGTCAAGTGGGAGGCCTATATAACAGGGGACCGTACAGAGTCAATGTGTGGACATTATACAGCAGGGGAACAGTAACAGAGTCAAATGTGCGGAGAGCGCTTTTATACAGGGATAAGCAGGTACCCGGTACAGAGTCAATGTCGGAGGCATTATACAGGGCAGGTACCGGTACAGATGCAGGGGAGCTATAAACAGAGAAGTACCGGATACAGATCAATGTGGAGGCTATATACAGGGGGTACCGGTACAGAGTCAGTGTGGAGGCTATATACAGAGGGTACCGGTTAGTCGAGGTAATTTGTACATGTAGGTAGGGGTGAAGTGACTATGCATAGATAATAAACAGTGAGTAGCAGCAGTGTAAAAACAAAGGGGGGGTGTCAATGTAAATAGTCAAGGTGTGGCCATTTGATTAATTGTTCAGCAGTCTTATGGCTTGGGGGGTAGAAGCTGTTAATGAGCCTTTTGGACCTAGACTTGGCGCTCCAGTACCGCTTGCCGTGCGGTGGCAAAGAGTTAGTCTATGACATGGGTGGCCTTTCTCTGACACCGCCTGGTATACAGGTCCTGGATGGCAGGGACTGCTCTACCCTCTGTAGAGCCTTACAGTCAGATGTTGCCATACCAGGCGGTGATGCAGCCAGTCAAGATACACTGAATGGCGCAGCTGTAGAACTTTTTTGAGGATCTAAGGACCCATGAGGGGGAAAAGGTGATGCCGTGTCCTCTTCACGACCGCGTTGGTGTGTTTGGTCCATGTTAGTGTTTTAGTGCTGTGCACACCGAGGAACTTGAAGCTCTCGACCCGCTCCACTACAGCACCGTCGAGGAGAATGGGGGCGTGTTCAGTCCTCCTTTTCCTGTAGTCCACGATCAGCTCCCTTTGTCTTGCTCACGTTGAGGGAGAGGTTGTTGTCCTGGCACCACACTGCCAGGTCTCTGACCTCCTCTCTATAGGCTGTCTCATCGTTGTCAGTGATCAGGCCTACCACTGTTGTTGACTAATGTACACACTGCTACTCTCTGTTATTATCTATGCATAGTCAGTTTAATAACTCTACCTACATGTACATATTACCTCATTTACCTCGACACCGGTGCCCCCCGCACATTGACTCTGTACAGTTTTGGGGTATTTTCTTAAAACTGCATTGTTGGTTAAGGGCTTGTAAGTAAGCATTTCACTGTAAGGTCTACTACACCTGCTGTATTCGGCACATTGTGATATTGATTATTTTTTTTTTATGACTATAGTAAGTGCTTATAAAGTGCCAAATAAAGTAACAGGGTTGACTGTAAACAGGGTTGACTGTAAACA
>NC_036838.1:54682405-54684688 GCF_002910315.2 Salvelinus sp. IW2-2015
GGGTTGCGACGTAACAGGCTGATCATTAAACAGCGGTGACTGTAAACATGGGACGGTACATGTGACCTGTAAACGTGGTTGACTGTAACAGGGCTTGACCGTTAACGGTTGGACTGTAACTAGGTTACTGTAACTGGTTATGTAAGCGGTTGACTGTACACAGGTTGACCGTAACAAGGTTTGGACTGTAAACAGGGTGTACCTGTTAAACAGGACGTTTGACTGTAACAGGGTTTGATCTGACTAACAGGCGTTGACTGTAACAGGGTTGTTAGATTACTATAAACAGGGGGTTGATGTAAACAGTGGTTGACCGCTAACAGGGTTGACAAAGGTGTAAACATGGTGAGGCGTAGGGTTGACTGTAAACAGGGTTGACTGTAGCCGGTTGACCGTCATGACGCGAACGGTTGACTGTAAACAGGTTGATCATAAACAGGTTGACTTAAACATGGATTTGACTGTAAACATGGTTGACTGTAAACAGGGGTTGACTGTAACAGGGTTAGACGGAGACAGGGGGTTGACTGTAACAGGGATTGACTGTAAAACATGGTTGACGGTAACAGGATGTGACTGTAAACAGGGGTTGACTGTACAGTTGACTGTAACAGAGGTATGATGTTAACAGTGGTGACTGTGAACAGGGCTGACGTAACAGGGTTGACTGTAAACATGGTTGACGGTAAACAGGGTGACTGTAAAGCAGGTGTTGACTGTAAACATGGTTGATTGTAAACAGGGATTGACCCTTAAACAGGCGTTGACTGTAACGGGTTGATGATTTCACCGTCAATTACCCAATTAAATCCCCTCATGAGCGCGGGAATGGAAACCTTGTTGTATGCAACACAGAGTTGCAAAAAATACTATATATTATGAAATTGCTCAAATCTTTCTAGCCTGTCTATCTATTGTTAAACAGCTCGTACAACCACCGACACACCGAACCACCAGAAACACGACCCGAAACCACCCCCAGAACACGACCCGAAACCACCAAGAACACGACCCGAAACCACCAGAACACGACCCCAGAACCACCCCAGAACACCACCCCGAAAAACCCCACCCCAGAATCCCCGACCGAACAAAACGAAGTAGCAGACCTGACCACTGAGGCCCGAAACCAGGTCATCGTCAACACCGAAGCATAGGTAGTGCCCAACGCTGCTCACCCATACCCGATCTGTACTTGACCCTATTAGAGAATTCGAATGAGTCATTTCTATTCTGCGGCAAGAGTCACCATGTGGCTGGTTGAGAGGACTCAGACACCATGTGGCTGGTTGACAACACTCAGACACCATGTGGCTGGTTGACAGCACTCAGACACCATGTGGCTGGTTGACAGGACTCAGACACCATGTGGCTGGTTGACAACACTCAGACACCATGTGGCTGGTTGACAGCACTCAGACACCATGTGGCTGGTTGACAACACTCAGACACCATGTGACTGGTTGAGAGGACTCAGACACCATGTGGCTGGTTGACAACACTCAGACACCATGTGGCTGGTTGACAACACTCAGACACCATGTGACTGGTTGACAACACTCAGACACCATGTGGCTGGTTGACAACACTCAGACACCATGTGGCTGGTTGACACTCAGACACCATCATTCTGCATACCTATAAGAATATACAAACATCTCTCAAATTGTAAAAGTGCTGTCTTATCTCCAGGTATGCACCTGTGTGGGCATACAGTATCAAATGTGTACTGTGTGTGTGTGTGTGTCTTACCTCTGTGTGGCGCCGCCCTCCTCTACGTGCGCTACGATGATGCCGTGCTGGGAGCGCTTGGACCCTCGTCCTCCCGTAATCTGGATCCCCAGCCCCTCCTGACCTTTCACCATGTGCATCTTCCAGATACGACTCCCCTCTCTGGGCTGCAGGACACAGACAAGACACAGAGTTAAGGTCATGGTTGATACGACTCCCCTCTCTGGGCTGGAGGACACAGAGTTAGGGTCATGGGTGATACGACTCCCCTCTCTGGGCTGGAGGACACAGAGTTAGGGTCATGGTTGATATGACTCCCCTCTCTAGGCTGGAGGACACAGAGTTAAGGTCATGGTTGATACGACTCCCCTCTCTGGGCTGGAGGACACAGAGTTAGGGTCATAGTTGATATGACTCCCCTCTCTGGGCTGGAGGACACAGAGTTAGGGTCATGGTAGATACGACTCCCCTCTCTAGGCTGGAGGACACAGAGTTAGGGTCCTGGTTGATACGACTCCCCTCTCTGGGCTGGAGGACACAGAGTTAGGGTCA
>NC_036838.1:54690976-54701570 GCF_002910315.2 Salvelinus sp. IW2-2015
GCCTCTCCTCCTCTTCTTATTCTCCCCTCATCCTCTTATTTCCTCCTTTCTCTCCTCCTCTCTCTCCTCTCCTCCTCACTCTATCTCCTCCTTCTCACCCTCTCCTTATCCTCCTCCTCCATCCTCCTCTGTAGATATTCTATAAATATAATGTGAGTGATCCTTAGAGGCACCTGTCTTTGACAACTTGTAAACACACACACACAACACAAACACACACACACACACCACACACACACCACACACACACACACACACCACACAACACACACACACACACAACACACACACAACACACAACACACACACACACCACACCACACACACACACACCACACGCGCGCATGTAGCTGCCCAGAAAAGAACAATTGCCAACCTCTAAGGGGATTGAAGTGATTAAAATTTAAAGCACTACCGTATGTTCAGTCTACCGTATGTCTGTGTGCTAGCTACTCAACCTGGGCTGGATTCCATATATAAAACGACAGGCCTGATGTCTGTGTGCTAGCTACTCAACCTGGCTGGGATTCCAATATGATAACGACAAGCTGGAGTGGTCAGCTGGGGAGTGAGCTGTGGTAGAGCCCAGAAGCCTGGGGTCTATACTAAAGTACAGGTCTACCTAGACTGGATCAATGAATTAATTGTGGTTAATTGTGGTCTGTGTGCTAGCTACTCAACCTGGGCTGGATTCCATCATAATAACGACCTCCCTTGTTCCTCGTTTAGAAGTCAGAGGGTAAATCATCAAGGACATAGGAATGGAGAGAGGGAGGTAGAAAGAGAGACAGAGCGAGAGGTATTTGATACTTGAATTACCTCATTAATAGCGATACCAGCCTTGTTGACACTGATAGTTGTAACGCACACAAGCCCCACATTATTATCACTAGTAGTTTACATAATGATATATTAATCACCAGTAGTTTATGTCACGCTTTGATCTGTTTCACCTGTCCTTGTGATTGTCAGGTGTCTGGAGGTTTAGAGGGTTGTTGCTAAACAACCAGCCCGTCTGTAGGTTTTGTTGCTAAACAACCAACCCGTCTGTAGGTTTTGTTGCTAAACAACCAACCCGTCTGTAGGTTTTGTTGCTAAACAACCAACCCGTCTGTAGGTTTTGATGCTAAACAACCAACCCGTCTGTGGGTTTTGTTGCTAAACAACCAACCCGTCTGTAGGTTTTGTAAAGAGAAGAGACCCTGAGAGTATTGTGAGTGATGATACACACACCCTGGGAGCATGGGGTTATTACTAAGCACCTGTCCAGTCCTGTTCTGTCCTGTCGAAGGTGTTGTGTTGTGAATGATGACAGGTAGGTAGGCGGTCGCAGTGAGTCTGTCAAGGAGAGACTTGTCTGGGCTAGTTCTCTCCCAACACCCTCTACCAACCCTAACCCAACAGTTAGCCCTCTCCTCTCCCAACACTAACCCAACAGTTAGCCCTCTCCTCTCCCAACACTAACCCAACAGTTAGCCCTCTCCTCTCCCAACCCTAACCCAACAGTTAGCCCTCTCCTCTCCCAACACTAACCCAACAGTTAGCCCTCTCCTCTCCCAACACTAACCCAACAGTTAGTACACCCAACAGTTAGTCCCTCTCCTTCTCCCAACCCTACACCAACAGTAGCCCTCTACCTCTACCCACACTAACCCAACGGTTAGTCCTCTCCTCTCCCACATCTACCAACAGTTAGTCCGCTCCTCTCCCAAACACGTAACCCAACAGTGTAGCCCTCTCCCTCTACCAACACTACACCAACAGTTAGACACTCTCTTCCCACCAATTAGTTCCACATAACCAACAGTTAGCCCTCTCCTCTTCCCAACACAACCCATATGTAGTCCTTCTCCTCTCCCAAACACTACCCAACAGTAGTCCTCTCCTCTCCAAACACTAACCCAACAGTTAGCCCTCTCCTCTCCACACATAACCCAACAGTAAGTCCTTCTCCTCATCCCAACACTAAACCAACAGTAGGCCTCCTCTCCTCTCCCACAACATAACCAACAGTTAGCCCTCTCCTCTCCAAACCACTAACCAACAGTTAGTCCTTGCTTCCTCTACTCCCAAACACTAACCCAACAGTTAGCCCTCTCCTCTCCCACACACTAACCCAACCAGTATAGTCCTCCCTCTCCCAAATCTATAATCAAACCCAACATGCATAACAAGCTAGCCCTCTTCCTGTCCTGAATGTGCGAATACCTAACATCGCGAAGAGTCTTCTGACCACCAAACAAACAGACGTTAGTCCCTGAAATGACTGTTAAACCAAACGATGGAACAGACCACCGACAGGTGGGCCGGAGCTTCGCCAACACAGGCTGTCCGAACATTTCACAGTCAGTCAACTCAGATCCCCTGTTGTGTCTCCAGTGAGATCCCACTGTTTCCTCAGACAGTTATTAAAGAACACTAACACCACTGTAGTAGTATTTCTCAGCTAATGTTACTCCTAACAGGAAGAGATACGCATAATGTTACCCCTATACACGGAAGAATTAGCGTGCTAGATGTTACTCCATAACAGGGAAAGGATTTGCATCTCATGTTAGCCCTAACAGGAAGAAGATTAGCTAATCGTTAGGCCCTAACAGGAGAGAGATTAGCTCAACTGTTAGCCTAACAGGGAAGAGGATTAGCTAAGTACTCCGACAACAGGGAAGAGATATAGCTCAATGTTAGGCCCTAACAGGGAAGAGATACGCTAATGTTACCCCTAACAGGGAAGAGATTAGCTCATTTAGGCCTAAACAGGGAAAGAATCGCTAATGTTTAGGCTAACAGGAAGAGATTAGCTATGTTAGGCCTAACGGGAGAGATTAGCTAATGTTAGGCCTAACAGGGAAGAGATTAGCTCATGTTAGCCTAACAGGAAGAGATTAGCTAATGTTACTCCAACAGGAAGAGATAGCTCATGTTAGGCCTAACAGGGAAGAGGAGTTAGCTAATGTTACTCCTAACAGGGAAGAGATACGCTAATGTTACCTAACAGGAAGAGATTAGCTCATGTTAGGCCTAACAGGAAGAGATTAGCTAATGTTAGGCCTAAACAGGGAAGAGATTAGCTAATGTTAGCTAACAGGAAGAGATAGCTAATGTTACCCCTAACAGGGAAGAGATACGCTAATGTTACCCCTAACAGGGAAGAGATTAGCTAATGTTAGGCCTAACAGGGGATAGAGCTTAGCTCATGTTAGGCCTAACAGGGAAGAGATAGCTCATGTTAGGCTAACAGGGAAGAGATTAGCTAATGTTAGGCCTAACAGGAAGAGATTAGCTAATGTTACCCCTAACAGGGAAGATATTAGCCTAGATGCTTACCCCTAACAGGGAAGAGATACGCTAATGTTACCCCTAACAGGGAAGAATACGCTAATGTTACCCCTAACAGGAAGAGATACGCTAATGTTACCCCTAACAGGAAGAGATACGCTATCCCAGATAATGTTAGGCCTAACAGGAAGAGATACGCTAATGTTACCCCTAACAGGGAAAGATACGCTAATTGTTAGGCCTAACAGGGAAGAGATACGCTAATGTACCCCTAAACAGGAAGAGATTAGCTAATGTTAGGCCTAACAGGGAAGAGATTAGCTAATGTTACCCCTAACAGGGAAGAGGATTAGCTAATGTTAGGCCTAACAGGGAAGAGATACGCTAATTTTACCCCAACAGGAAGAGATTAGCTAATGTTAGGCCTAACAGGGAAGAGATTAGCTAATATTCCCCTAACAGGGAAGAGATTAGCTAATGTTACCCCTACAGGGAAGAGATTAGCTAATGTTACCCCTAACAGGGAAGAGATAGCTAATGTTACCCCTAACAGGGAAGAGATATTAATGTTACCCCTAACAGGAAGAGATACCTAATCTTACTCCTAACAGGGAAGAGATTAGCTATTTAGGACCTCACGGAAGAGATTAGCTCATGTAGGCCTAACAGGAAGAGATTAGCTAATGTTACCCCTAACAGGAGATACCTATGTTAGGCCTTAACAGGAGAAGAGTCTAATGTACCCCTAACGAAGAGATAGCTAATGTTAGGCCTAAACAGGGAAGAGATTAGCTAATGTTACCCCTAACAGGGAAGAGATTAAGCTAATGTTACCCCTAACAGGGAAGAGATTAGCTAATGTTACCCCTAACAGGGAAGAGATACGCTAATGTTACCCCTAACAGGGAAGAGATACGCTAATGTTACCCTAACAGGGAAGAGATACGCTAATGTTACCCTAACAGGGAAGATACGCTAATGTTAGCCTAACAGAAGAGATACGCTAATGTTACGCCTACAGGGAGATAAGCTAATGTTAGCCTAACAGGAAGAGATACGCTATGTTACCCCTAACGGAAAGTAACTAATGTTACCCTAACAGGGAAGAGAAACGCTAATTCAGCCTAACAGGGAAGAGATAATAGCTAATGTTACCCCTAACAGGGAAGAGATTAGCTAATGTTGCTCCTGACAGGGAGAGATAGCTAATGTTAGGGGGGGTGGGGGGGGTAGGGGGGCCGCCTTAACAGGGAAGAGATTCGCTAATGTTACCCCTAACAGGAAAGAGATTACATACTAATGTACCCCTAACAGCGGAAGAGCATATCGCTACATTTAGCCTAACCAGGGAAAGAGATTAGCCTATGTTACCCCTAACAGCCGAAGAGATTAGCTAATAGTTACACTCCTGACAGGGAAGAGGACGGGGTAGCTAATGTTAGCCTAACAGGGAAGGATAGCTATGTTACGGCCCTAACAGGGAAGAGATTAGCTAAATGTTAGCCCTAACAGGCGAAGAGATAGCTAATGTTACCCCTAACAGAGAAGAATTAGCTAATGTTACCCCTAACAAGGAAGAGATTAGCTATGTTAGCCTAACAGGGAAGAATTAGCTCATTTAGGCCTTAACAGGGAAGAATTAAGCTAATGTTACCCCTAACAGGGAAGAGATTAGCTAATGTTACCCCTAACAGGGAAGAGATACGCTAATGTTAGGCCTAACAGGGAAGAGATTAGCTCATGTTAGGCCTACCCCTGATAGGAAAGAGAGTCTGGATCAACCAGAAGCGTCCCAACCAGAAACATTAGTATCTGGTATGCAGGATGTTCAGGTGTATTGTAGCTATCCGAGCTCAATCTGATTGATACTAATATGATTAAAATATGCTAGTGTTAACGTAGCTTACTGTAGTGTGTATTTGTTTAGGATTGATCTCAATTGTCTGTGGTGAGGTTATTCACTGTGGATGACTCATGGGTGTACATTGGGAGGTATGAGGTTTTTTAAAGATTTGTCCAGTGAAGGTGACTCACCATGTGGAGTTTTAATGGAGATTAAGAAAGATGGCCAGACTGTCTCATTTCATTGTTTACTACTGTTTCTGTCCTCAGTTTGGTTCTCATGTAAGATGTTTCACAGCTTTGGAATACTTTGGTATTTTCAAAAGGCTTCATCTTCAAGCTCTAAACCAGCCAGCCCTTTAAAACCAGAGGCCTTTGAGTTTAGAACGTTAAAAAGTGGGCAATCTGATCCTGAAAGGGCCTCAAGCCTAACCTCCTCTGATTGACTAAACCACTGAAACATGGGAACATCTGCCTGTCTCATTGGTTCAATCATTGGCACAAGGGAACATATCCCTTCTGATTGGCTAAAACACTGACACATTCGGAACATCTGCACTGGGCTGGAAACAAACTGGCTATTCTAAGCCCGTGGTATGCCAGATTAACACAGAGCAGAGATGAGAGACTCTCTCAGGGTGTGTTACATCAGAAACATATGGAGACGACCACACATCCAAGATCAAGCTACGGCTGTCTTTCTTTAAGAGACCGCTACATACGGTCTTCTTTCAGTGCTGATGAGAGGATGAGTGCAGGATGGTACAGTATATATATATATATATGCACATCACCAGTCCAAAGTTTTAGAACACCTACTCAGGCAAGGGTTTCTATTTATTTTTTACTATTTTCTACATTGTAGAATAATGGTGAAGACATCAAAACTATGAAATACGCAACAATGAATCATGTAGTAAGCAAAAAGTGTTAAACACAAATAAAATATATGTTCTAATTGAGATTCTTCAAAGTAGACACCCTTTGCCTTGATGACAGCTTTGCAAACTCTTGGCATTCTCTTCCAACAGTCTTGAAGGAGTTCCCACATTATGCTGAGCACTTGTTGCTGCTCTTTTCTTCACTCTGGCGGTCTAACTCATCCAAAACCATCCAAATGGGTTGAGGTCGATGATTGTGGAGCCAGGTCATCTGATGGCAGCACATCCGTCACTCTCCTTCTTGCTTAAATAGCCTTTACACAGCCTGGAGGTGTGTTGGATATTGTCCTGTTGAAACAAATGATAGTCCCCACACTGCAAACCAGATGGGATGGCGTATCACTGCCGAGAGTGCCGGTGGTAAGCCATGCTGGGTTAAGTGTGCCTTGAATTCTGAATAAATCAACTGCAGTGTCCACCAAAGCACAGCACCCCCACACCATCACACCTCCTCCTCCATGCTTCATGGGGGGAACCACACATGTGGAATCATCTGTTCACCTACTCTGCGTCTCACAAAACACCGGCGGTTGGAACCTATAATCAAGAATTTGGACCAAAGGACAGATTTCCACCGGGTCTAATGTCATTGCGTTTGTCCTTGGCCCAAAGCAAGTCTCTTCTTATTATTTGGTGTCCTTTAGTAGTGGTTTCTTTGCAGCAATTCGACACGAAGGCCTGATTCACCAGTCCCTCTGAACAGTTGATGTTGAGATGTGTCTGTTACTTGAACTCTGTGAAGCAATTATTTGTTGCAATACTGAGTGCAGTTAACTCTAATGAACTTTTCCTCTGCAGCAGAGGTAACTCTGGGTCTTCCTTACCTGTGGTCCTCATGAGAGCCAGTTTTCATCACAGCGCTTGATGGTTTTTGCGACTGCACTTGAAGAAAAAACTTCGAAGTCATGAAATTTTCCAGATTGACTGACCTTACTGTCTTAAAGTAATGATGGACTGTCATTTTCTCTTGCTATTTGAGCTGTTCTTGCCATAATATGGACTTGGTCTTTTACCTAAATAGGCTATCTCTGTATACCACCCCTACCTTGTCACAACACAACTGATTGGTCTCAAACAAACACATTAAGGTGGAAATAACTTCCACAAATTAACTTTTAACAAGGCACACCGTGTCATTAAATGCATTCCAGGTGACTACCTCATGATGCTGGTTGAGAGAATGTCAAGGGTGTGCAAAGCTTGTCATCAAGGCAAAGTGGCCTACTGAAGAATCTCAAAATAAAATTTCTTTTTGAACACTTTTTTGTTACTACATTCATTCATATGTCTTTATTTCATAGTCTCGATGTGTTCACTATTATTCTACCAATGTAGAAAATAGGTAAAAATTAAAAAAACCCTGGAATGAGTAGGTGTCCAAATTTTGACTGGAATACATACTGTATCATAACATACTGTGTCTTACCTGACTGGGGTATCACTGCTGAGGGGGATTCTGTCTGTCCTATCTGACTTGAGGTTATCACTGCTGATGGACTCTGTCTGTCCTACCTGACCTGAGGTATCACTGCTGAGGGATTCTGTCTTGTCTTACCTGACTGGAGTATCACTGCTGATGGATTCTGTCTGTCCTACCTGCTGGAGTATCATGCTGAGGACTCTGTCTGTCCTACCTCTGTTAGGTATCACTTGCTGAGGGATCTGTCTGTCCTACCTGACTGGATATCACTGCTGAGGGATTCTGTCTTCCTACCTGACTGGAGGTATCACTGCTGAGGGACGTCTGCCTACCTGACTGAGGATCACGTCTGAGGGATCTGTCTGTCCTACCTGACTGGAGGTATCACTGCTGAGGGGATTCTGTCTGTCCTACCTGACTGAGATATACTGCTGAGGGATCTGTCTGTCCTACGCTGACTGGAGGTATCACTGCGAGGGACTCTGTCTGTCTACCTGACTGAGTATCACTGCGGGGATTCTGCTGTCCTACCTGACTGGAGTATCCACTGCTGAGGGGATTCTGTCTGTCTACCTGAGTGGAGGTATCACTGCTGAGGGATTCTGTCTGTTCTTACCTGACTGAGATATCACTGCTGAGGGATTCTGTCTGTCTTACCTGACTGGAGGTATCACTGCTGAGGGACTCTGTCTTGTGTTCTGACAGTCGCTCTGTGGAAACGATTCGGCAGGGTGGCGGTTCCTCCCCCGTTCTGCAGATGATGTGGGATCGCTAGAGGGGGCCGAGCAGTCCCTGGTCCTGGTTCTCTTGGCTCCTCTTCTAGGGGCGTGTCCATGGAAGGTGTGCAGCTACTAGGCTCTGGGGGCGTAACTTTCGTGTCCATGGAGATCGCACAGCCTCCGTTGCCGCGGTAACCGTTCTCCAGCGTTTCCCCACCGCCATCGTCCCAGCTCTCGTTCTTAGGGCCCAGCTCTTTACTATCACGATTGAACGTCGACCGGGCGATGATGCCAAACTTTCGCGTCCGTTTGCTGCCACCGGTCTGCGTCGCAAGGCTGTCAAGAGGCTCGGAGGCCACACTGCTCCTACGGTCCAGGGAGTTTCGGCCATCTTGGATGCCACCACTGCCACCGGTGACGGTGGCGTTGCCGTTTCCATTGCACGGAGGGAGAGGGGCTTTACGCTTGATCCTCCGGAGCATGATCAGGTAGATGCAGCCTCCATTCCAACACTGGTCAGCCAGGTAACTGTTCAGAGAACATAAGAGAAGACAAAACGGAGAGATGTCAGAATGTGTGGGGACGGGAGTCTCCCGGTCACAGATAAACAGATGAAAAGACCAAAGGAGATGTCACATATGAACCCATTTCTGATTAATTATTCCATTTGGAAATTAAAGGCATGAAAAGACCTTTGGAAAAGACTGTATTGTAGGGAATTGAAATAATTTCCTCCGAGCATATTAAACAGTGTAAATCATCCTTCCTTCRAACTCTTAATTCTTCTTTGATATCTCTGACTGCAGCTCATTGCTAAGCAGACGCCATTTCAGTTTCAGTGGCACTTCACATGTCATTTCAGGCAAATTTGTGTCTGTGAGTTAGGCAGGAAAAACATGCTGCAGTATGCCAAAACATGTCTAGACAAGAACAGTGAGTGAAAAAACCCACTCAGCCTAGGAATATAATCTGAAAAGATTCAGGATGGCAGGAAGACGTAGAAGTGAATAATGAATATCTGAACATATCCGTTCTTTCTCCTATATGTTGTTTGCTATGGAATATAGTCTAACCTTGTCAATGAATCTACTTGCTACAGTAGTCTGGGTTAATGTTATGCTTGCTCCAGTAGTCTGGTTATGTTATGCTTGTACGTAGTCTTGGTTTAATGCTTTATGCTTGCTTACAAGCTAGTCGGCTTGTTGTTATGCTTGCTACAGTAGTCTGGTTATGTTTGCTTGCTACACAGTAGTCTGGTTATGTTATGCTTGCTACAGTAGTCTGGTTAGTTATGCTTGCTACCAGTAGTCTGGTACTGTTATGCTTGCTACAAGTAGTGCTGGTTTATGTTATGCTTGATACAGTAGTCTGGTTATGTTATGCTTCCGCTTACAGGTAGTCTGGTTTTATGTTATGCTTGCCCAGTAGTTGGTTATGTTTGCTTGCTACAGTAGTCTGGTTATGTTATGCTTGCCCAGTAGTCCTGGGTTATGTTTATGCTTGCTCCAGTAGCTGGTTATGTTATGTCTTGCTACATTAGTCTGGTTTTGGTTATGCTTGTCTAAGTTAGTTGGTTTATGTTTAATGCTTGCAACATCGTACGTCTGGTTTATGTTATGCTTGCTCTCAGTAGTCTGGTTATGTTTGCTTTGCTCCAGTAGTCATGGTCTATGTTATGCTTGCTAACACCTTAGCTGGGTTTGTTTCTTGGTATACCTTAAATAAGTGTCTGTATGCTTGCTACAGTTAGGTCTGTTTGTTATGTTGAAGTCGCTGTGTATCTTGTACAGTAGTCTGGTTATGTTTATCTTTGCTTACAGTAGTCTGGTTGATGTAATGCTTCTACATAGTCTGGTTATGTTATGCTTGCTACAGTAGTCTGGTTATGCTTGCTACAGTAGTCTGGTTACGCTTGCTACAGTAGTCTGGTTATGTTATGCTTGCTACAGTAGTCTTGCTCCAGTATTATTTTCCTGTGTTCCATCATATAAATAACTAATGACTTTGGACAAATCACCTGGTTAACCAGGATCCTGCTGGGTGCGGGCAGGCTCTCATGACTTCCTGCATAACTACAAACACTTCTGGCTGACTTTGAAAGGAATTTACATACGTGTGCGTGTGTGTCTTTATTTCAGCTACTCATTAACTTGATCAGGGGCGTGCGTGTTTAACTACACTGCATGATCATGGCTGAAAAGGCCAAACTCATTTGCAGACTTGTTTACGGTAAATACAGTAGGTTAGACACAATATCAGCTAGGCTCCAAATCAAACCGTATGAAGCCCAAACAAAGAGTAATATATAAAGTCAGATGTACTGTGGCGTAGGAGACTCTGCATTGCACGGCTTGCCTTACACTCAGCTAATGAATACGTAGAGCAGGGATGGG
>NC_036838.1:54706632-54711900 GCF_002910315.2 Salvelinus sp. IW2-2015
GGACCTGTATTCATCTACTACATCCTGTACCTGTATTGATCTACTACAGTCCTGTACCTGTATTGATCTACTACAGTCCTGTACCTGTATCTGATGACTATAGAGCCTGTACCTGTATTGATCTACTACTACTAGAGTCCTGTACCTGTATTGATCTACTACTACTACAGTCCTGTACCTGTATTGATCTACTACAGTCCCGTACCTGTATTGATCTACTATGCTAGAGTCCTGTACCTGTATTGATCTACTACTGCTAGAGTCCTGTACCTGTATTGATCTACTACTGTAGAGTCCTGTACCTGTATTGATCTACTACAGTCCTGTACCTGTATTGATCTACTACTACTAGAGTCCTGTACCTGTATTGATCTACTAGAGTCCTGTACCTGTATTGATCTACTACTGCTAGAGTCCTGTACCTGTATGATCTACTACAGTCCTACTGTATTAGATCTACTAGAGTCCTGTACCTGTATTGATCTACTACAGGTCCTGTACCTGTATTGATCTATCTGCTAAGCCTGTACCTGTATGATCTATACTTGCAAGTCCTGTACCTGTATTGATCTACTACTACTAGAGTCCTGTACCTGTTATTGACTACTACTGCTAGAGTCCTGTACCTGTATTGATCTACTACAGTCCTGTACCTGTATTGATCTACTAGAGTCCGTACCTGTATTGACTACTACTGCTAGAGTCCTGTACCTGTATTGATCTACTACTGCTAGAGTCCTGTACCTGTATTGATCTACTACAGTCCTGTACCTGTATTGATCTACTACTACTAGAGTCTGTACCTGTATTGATCTACTACAGTCCTGTACCTGTATTGATCTACTACTACTAGAGTCCTGTTAACCTGTATTGATTCTACTACTGCTAGAGTCCTGTACCTGTATTGATCTACTACTGCTAGAGTCCTGTACCTGTATTGATCTACTACAGTCCTGTACCTGTATTGACGACTAGATCCTGTACCTGTATTGATCTACTTACTGTAGAGTCCTGTACCTGTATTGATCTACTTACTGCTAGAGTCCTGTACCTGCTGTATTGATCTACTACTGCTAGAGTCCTGTACCTGTATTGATCTACTACTACTAGAGTCCTGTACCTGTATTGATCTACTACAGTCCTGTACCTGTATTGATCTACTACAGTCCTGTACCTGTATTGATATACTACTACTAGAGTCCTGTAGCTGTATTGATCTACTGCACTGCAACAACAAATGTACTCACATTGGATGGGTTGATTAGGATTCAAACCTTCTCTCAAACTGCCTAATGCATACACTTACAGTAGGTTTTCCCCATTAAATGTACTTGGTCATGTAAACGTGTTTTTTTTTCATGTAAGACATTCCACTCATTTAAACATTATGGGGAGGATTTCCCAGACACAGATTAGGCCTAGTAGTACAGGACTGAAACGCAAGATCAAGGGAAAATCTCCGGCCAAAATTCTGTCTAATCCAGGACAAGGTGTTATCTGTGTTATCTGTGTCCACGAAACATTTTACTTTACAATTATTTACACACACACGCACGGCCATAGATTCTTAAAGAATCTAACTCATATAATAAATGCCTCATGAGTTTAGGCCAATTGTCATACAATATCAGAACCCCAAATATATGCTTGTTCAAATTCATACGTTTCTCAACAATGTACACAGAACAAACAAAAAATATAAACGCAACATGTAACAATTTCAAAGATTTTACTGAGTTACAGTTCATATAAGGAAATCAGTCAATTGAAATGAATTCACTAGGTCCTAAATCAATGGATTTCACATGACTGAGAATACAGATATGTATCTGTTGGTAGGGGCGTGGATCAGAAAACCAGTCAGTATCTGGTGTGACCACCATTTGCCTCATACAGCGCGACACATCTCCTTCACATAGAGTTGATCAGGCTGTTGATTGTGGCTTGTGGAATGTTGTCCCACTCCTCTTTAATGGCTGTGTGAAGTTGCTGGGTATTGGCGGGAACTGGAACATGCTGTCGCTCACGTCAATCCAGAGCATCCCAAACATGCTCAATGGGTGACATGTCTGGTGAGAATGCAGGCAATGGAAGGACTGGGACATTTTCAGCTTCCAGGAATTGTGTACAGATCCTTGCGACATGGGGCCGTGCATTATCATGCTGAAACATGATGTGATGGCGGCGGATGAATGGCACGACAATGGGCCTCAGCATCTCGTCACCGTATCTCTGTGCATTCAAATTGCCATTGATAAAATGCAATTGTGTTAGTTGTCCGTAGCTTATGGCTGCCCATACTATAACCCCACCACCACCATGGGGCACTCTGTTCACAACGTTAACATCAACAAACCATTCACCACACGACGATGCGGTTGAGAGATCGGTTGGACGTACTGACAAATTCTAGGAGGCGGCTTATGGTAGAGAAATGAACAATCAATTCTCTGGCAACAGCTCTGGTGGACATTCCTTCAGTCAGCATGCCAATCGCATGCTCCCTCAAAACGTGTCACATCTGTGGCATTGTGTTGTGTGACAAAACATTTTAGAGTGGGGTTTTATTGTCCCCAGCACAAGGTGCTCCTGTGTAATGATCATGCTGTTTAATCAGCTTCTTGATATGCCACACCTGTCCGGTGGATGGATTATCTCTGCAAAGGAGAAATGCTCACTAACAGGGATGTANATGATCATGCTGTTTAATCAGCTTCTTGATATGCCACACCTGTCCGGTGGATGGATTATCTCTGCAAAGGAGAAATGCTCACTAACAGGGATGTAAACAAAGCAACTAACAACAGGCGCCTGGCTAGCTAGCTAGCAACTAACATTACAACATCAACTAACGAAACAGATACAATTTCAATAATGTAGGCTATCTGGCTTGAATTCAACTTTAAATAMGTCTTACAGTAGATATTGCTGAGAACAAATATATATTGAGCGTCAATGTTGTCCGGATATAAAACGTTGGCTAGCTAAACACTTGTGTAGCAAGCTGTTGCTAAGATACGAGAGAGTGGCTAGGTTTCAGTTTAGTGTCACAGTTCGGTACATAGAAGAGATAGATCTCCAATGAGGACATTTCTCACTTTGAATGAGACTCTTTCAATCTGTAATCCTAATTCTATGTATCTTTTTCTGTTTCTCCTTCAACAAAAATGTAATATTAGCCTGTTAGCCCCCATGTAATTAGTTAGCMTTCRTTKATTGTTTGTTGTAAAGGATAGCAGCGAAAATATTGTTTTTAATTCAAATCATCAACACCTTTRTTCGGAAGGAAGGAAGTTGACATAATGAATCTTTCTCTGTGATTCGAGTGTCACTGTTGACAACTTTGTGGAATTTCTTGCAGGTCAGTGCCTATTGGATAACGTAAATATTTCAAACCCACTTTTTGCAAGAAAACTAGCCAACTGGTTTCCATTTAGCAAATGGAGTTCTCAGCTGAGGTCCCAAATGTRAATCAYGAATATGGAGTATTGACGGAAAAAAGAGGAGAAAAAACTCACTTTAACATGCATTGGCCAATCAAATCATAATATAGACACGTTGCCTCCATAATGATGTACTAGTGAACAATGAAGTGCACAGTAGTATTAAAGGGTATGAAGCATTATGAAGCATTATGAATCATTATGATGCATTATGAAGCATTATGAAGCATTATGAAGCCCCCACACGAACCCTGCCTTGATTTCTCTGTCATTCAGAGTCAGTAGAACAACGTCAGTAAATCTCATTATAAAGTGACATAAGGTAGTCAGTCTTCCAAGTGTCGTCATAAACAACAACAAAACAGGGAAATAAAGAGCATCTAGCACATGATTTATACTCTTAGTTTAGATGTCTGCTCTACAGGATCAGAGCGAGGTCAGTTAAAACTACAGCAGAGGTATTACCAACAGACATGATAACGCTCCACCACATACCTTTAACTAGGCTTAGTTAAAACTACAGTAGAGAGGAGGTATTACCAACAGACATGATAACGCTCCATCACATACCTTTAACTAGGCTTAGTTATACAACGTTTCAAATCAATCCTCGTCAGAGGTGGTTCACACCGTGGACTCTTCTCGCGGCACGAAGAGAAGAAGGAGAGGTCACACCTGAACACTGTCAAGAAATGTCTTTCAATCGCCACCTCCTGCTCTGTGACGTCCGTCTCAAAGTGGCATGTAGATGAGCCGATTCCCCTGTGAACGGACACTACTGTTTCTCCTGTCCGTGGTCAATTACAGACCCAAAATGGACTTCATTGTAGACAGAAATATTGGCTGAGTGCTGTTGTTTGCCATAGTTTGTGACTGTGAGGCTTACTGCAGGAACTAAGCCCCCCCACAGCAGCTATTCTCTAGCGTAGTACAGACAATGTCCTGACTGGCAGCTTTGACAGCTAGCAACCACACAAACAAAGCATTTGCTTACATCCACGACTGGGACAGCGCAGACAATGGAAAGAGGGGCCAAACACAATTTCAACACCAACTGGGAGAGAGATATAAACACGAAAATAAACTATTTTGAAAAACAGACTGGTGTCTGAGTGCTGGGTTGTCAACAGCTGGAACACATCCTTTGACAGACTGTGTCTCTTTGCAAATCTTTTTTMGGGGGGGGAAATTGAAACAAACTAAATCCTAAAATTCACCAGAGAGAGAGAGAACATTTTGAACATTGTTGTGGCTTCCTGAGGATGTCAAACGACTTTCTGAAACCTTTATCTATGAATGTATTGTGTGGTTATTATTTTTTTTTCGTTTTTTTTTTTTTTCTTTTTTTTTTTTTCTCAACAAATGCTTTGTTCTAACAGGTGGCTGTGTTCTACAGGATGCTTTGTTCAACAAGATGCTGTTTCTAACAAGATGCTGTGTGTCTAAACAAGATGCTGTGTTCTAACAAGATGCTAGTTCTAACAGATGCTGTTTCTAACAAGATGCAGTGTCTAAAGATGCTGTGTTCTAACAAGCATGTGCTGTGTTCTAAACAGATGCATGTGTTCTAACAAGAGACAGTTGTTCTAACAAGATGCTGTGTTCAACAAATGACAGTTTCTAACAAGATGTGTGTGTCTAACAAGATGCAGTGGTTCTAACAGATGCTGGTTCTAACAGTACGTGCTGTGTTCTAACAAGATGCTGTGTTCTAACAAGAGACAGTGTTCTAACAAGATGTCTGCAAATGCTGTTTCTAACAGATGCGGTTTCTAACAAGAGACAGTGTTCTAACAGGATGCTCTGGTTCTAACAAACATACAGT
>NC_036838.1:54711925-54722066 GCF_002910315.2 Salvelinus sp. IW2-2015
TGAAGTATATAGTTATCCAACTAGTTGGTCATAATGTTGTGGTCAGTACTGGAATCGTGCTAGTTGGTCAGTAATGTTGTGGTCAGTACTGAATGGTTAGTTGGTCAGTAATGTTGTGGTCAGTGCTGAAGGTTAAGTTGGTCAGTAATGTTGTGGTCAGTAACTGGAATGTTAGTTGGTGAGTAATTGTGTGGTTGAGGTCAGCACTTGAATGCTACTTGGTCAGTAATGTTGTGGTCAGTACTGAATTGTAGTTGAGTTGAGTAATGTGTGGTTGAGGTCAGCACTGAATGCTACTTGGTCAGTAATGTTTGTGGTCAGTACTGAAGGTTAGTTGGTCAGTAATGTTGTTTGGTCAGTGGCGTTGAAGGTTAGTTGGTCAGTAATGTTGTGGGTCAGTCGTGAAGGTAGGTGGTCAGAATGTTGTGGGTCAGTGTGAATGCTAGTTGGTAAGTAATTGTGTGGTTGAGGTCAGCACTGAATGCTTACTTGGTCAGTAATGTTGGTTGGTCACTACTGAAGGTTAGTTGGTCAGTAATGTTGTGGTCAGTGCTGAAGTGTTAAATGTTTGCATGTGACAGGTATAATGGTTAGTAATTTTGGTCAGTCCTGAAGGTTAGTTGGTCAGTAATGTTGTGGTCAGTGCACTAGTAATGCAATGTCGTTGAAGTGGTCAGTAAATTGTTGTGCGTCAGTACTGAATGCTAGTTGGTCAGTTGTTGGTATACGAAGTTAGTCGTATGTGTGGTCCAGTAGCTGAAGGTTAGTTGTCATGTAAATGTTGTGTTCATACTGCTGTGAGTTAGTTGGTCAGTTAATTGTTGTGGTCAGTAACTAATGCTAGTTGGTCCAGATAATGGTTTGGGGTCCAGTACTATCTAGTTAGAATGTAGTACAAGTTAGGGTGAGTAATGTTATGGTCAGTACTGAAGTGTAGTTGGTCAGTAATGTTGTGCTCCAGTACTGAATGCTTGGTTAAGTAATTGTGGGTGTGGTCAGTGCTGAATGTTAGTTGGTCAGTATGTGTGTTTGGTCAGTGCTGAGGTTAGTGGTCAGTAATGTTGTGGTCAGTACTGAATGCTAGTTGGTCAGTAATGTTGTGGTCAGTGCTGAAGGTTAGTTGGTCAGTAATGTTGTGGTCAGTACTGAATGCTAGTTGGTGAGTAATTGTGTGGTTGTGGTTCAGTACTGAATGATAGTTGGTCAGTAATGTTTGGTCAGTTACTAATGAATGGTTAGTTGGTCAGTAAATTGTTGTTTGTGGTCAGTTGCTGAATGCGAGGCCTTTAATTTTAACATGCTAAAGAAACTCCAATGCTTTAGAATATTATAACCTAGGTTGAATAGAACACTTGTCACGAAAGAGCGATCTACACCTCTGTGGCATCTACTGTATGTTTGGAATCTCATCTTCATATAGTGTAATTCATTTACAAAATGATTTAACCTCCTTTACATTGTTAATTCTATTCACATTCTTTTCTTTCCATTAACAAGATGAGCGTGTCTTGGAATGTACTGATTGAGAGTTGATGAGATGAGGGGGCTTCCGTTAAGATCTGATGACAGGTGATAGACGAGGACCTCCGTTAAGATCTGATTGACAGGTGATGAGACGAGGTTGGCTTCCGTTAAGATCTGATTGGACAGGTGATGTAGACGAGGGGGCTTCCGTTAAGATCTGACTGACAAGGTGATGAGACGAGGGCTTCCGTTAAGATCTGGATTGACAGGTGATGAGGACGAGGGACTTCCGTTAAGATCTGATTGACAGGTGATGAGACGAGGGCTTCCGTTAAGATCTGATTGACAGGTGATGAGACGAGGGGGCTTCCGTTAAGATCTGATTGACGGTGATGAGACGAGAGGGCTTCCGTTAGAATCTGATTACAGGTGAGTGAGACGAGGGGGCTTCCGTTAAGATCTGATTGACAGGTGATGAGACGAGGGGCTTCCGTAAGATCTGATTGACAGGTGAGAGACGAGGGGCTTCCGTTAAGATCTGATGACAGGTATGGAGACGAGGTTGGCTTCCGTTAAGATCTGATTGACAGGTGATGAGACGAGTTGGCTCCGTTAAATTGATTGACAGGTACGAGACGAGGGGGCTTCCGTTAAGATGTCATCAACCATCCTCCTTTCACTTCCTCTTTGCTGTTAATGATACTGGTGAAACATCGCTCTGTCTGAAGCATTCATCTATCCACCTTCATGTGCTAGGACCTTACCATGGCAACCACAATACGGTTAACGACAAGTTAATTCGTGTACTAATACATTTACGTTTGCTAATCAAAAGGGTCCCCTCTTCAAGAGCATCTTATGAAGCTAGAATCAGGACACAAATGTTTACCATAGAAATAGAATAACTTAGGAGTCTGTGAAGAGTTACAGAACTGAATAAAAAGACATGTAAAGGTCATTTCCAGCTGAGATGACGTTAGTTTACCGTTGACGATTGCAGGTCTCCGCTAACGCCGGAAAACTTGCCTTTAAATTTAAATCCAGCTGTAAGGCTAAACGTCCCGATACGGACTGAAAGAAGCCATAACTCTATTTATAGGGGTTAAAAAAGATCTATAATTCAGTGACAAACTCCTCATCAGTTGAGGCCTCAATACACACAGCTAAATAAACAGAATCTTATTACCTGCAACCTGATAGTATAAGGATGGCCTTATGGATAGAATTGATCATTAGTTAGTGGAGGAGACGGTCAGTGCTCCGCCCCTCCCCCCCACACACAGCAGAATGCTCTCCAGCCCCCCCCCAGCAGAATGCTCTCAAAGCCACCCCCCACAGCAAATGCTCTCCAGGCCACCCCCCCCCCCCCACGCAGAATGCTCTCCAGCCACCCCCCCCCCACAGCAGAATGCTCTCCAGCCCCCCCCCCCCAGCAGAATGCTCTCCAGCCACCCCCCCCCCCCCCCACAGCAAGAATGCCTCTCCAGCCCCCCCACAGCAGGAATGTGCTCTCCAGCCCCCATCCCCCCCCCCCCACAGCAGAATGCTCTCAGCCCCCATCCCCCCCACAAGCACTCCATGCTCTCTCTGTGTTCTAAACAAGATGCTGTGTCTAACAAGATTGCTGTGTTCTAACAGGATGCGGTGTTCTTAACAGATGCTGTGTTCTAACAGGATGTGGTCTCATGTGTGTTCTAACAGATGCTGTGTTCTAACAGATCGAAGTGCTGTGTTCTAACAAGATGCGTGTTCTAACAAGACATGTTTCTACAAGATGCTGTGTTCTAACAGGATGCTGTGTCTAACAAGAGACAGTGTGCGTTCTAACAAGATGCTGTGTTTTCTAACAAGTGCTGTGTTCTAAAAGATGATGGTGTTCTAACAAAGAAATTGGACAGATGTGTTCTAACCAAAGGTTGCTGTGTTCTAACAAGATGCTGTGTCCTAAGTGCTGTAACAAGATGCTAGTGTTCTAACAAGAGACACGTGTTCTAACAAAGAGACAGTGTTCTAAACAAGAGGACAGTGTTTTAACAAGATGCTGTTTCTAACAGGAATGCTGTGTCTAACAGGATTGCTGTGTTCATAAAACAGGATCTGTGTTCTAACGATGCTGTGTTCTAACAGGATGCTGTGTTTAACAAGATGATGTGTTCTAACAGGATGCTGTTGTTTAACGGATGCTGTGTTCTACAGGATGCTGTGTCTTAACAAGATGATGTGTTCTAAAACAGGATGCTGTGTTCTAACAAGGATTGCTGTTGTTCTAACAGGTGCTTGTGTTCTAACAGAAATGCTGTGTTCTAACAAGATGCTGTGTGTTCTAAACAAGATGCTGTGTTCTAACAGGATGCTGTGTTCTAACAGGATGCTGTTTCTAACAAGATGATGTGTTCTAACAGGATGCTGTGTGTTCTTAACAAGATGCTGTGTTCTAACAAGATGCTGTGTTCTAAAAAGTGGCTGTGTTTGTAACAAGATGCAGTTTCTAACAAGATGAGTGTCTAACAAGATGCAGTGTTCTACACAAGATGCAGTGTTCTAACAAGATGGCAGTGTTCTAACAAGATGCAGCTGTTCTAACAAGATACAGTGTTCTAACAAGATGCGGTGTTCTAAAAAGATGCAGTGTTTCTAACAAGAGCAGTGTCTAACAATGCAGTGTTCTAACAAGAGACAGTGTTCTAACAGATGCTGTGTTCTAAAAAATGCAGTGTTTCTAACAAGATGCAGTGTTCTAACAGATGCTGTGGTTCTAACAAGATGCAGTGTTTCTAACAAGAGACAGTGTTCTAACAAGATGCTGTTTCTAACAGGGATGTCCGTGTTCTAACAAGATTGCAGTGTTCTAACAGGCATGCGTCTGTTCTGTGTTCTAACAAGATGTTGTGTTCTAACAAGATGCTGTGTTCTAACAAGAGACTGTGTTCTAACAAGATGCTGTGTTCTAAAAAGATGCTGTGTTCTAACAGGATGCAGTGTTCTAACAAGATGCAGTGTTCTAACAAGATGCAGTGTTCTAACAGGATGCTGTGTTCTAACAGGATGCTGTGTTCTAACAAGAGACAGTGTTCTTACACATTATAACTAAGAACATAAAATGAATAGGCAGAACCAGCTCAATTTATACTATGGGCTAATTCATAATCCCAGTGGTGGCCTCTGCTCTAACTACTGCCTTCCCAGGCCCGCTCTCCCTGTGGGGCAGAACTGTTCTTGAATGGTTACTTTATGGAAATTACAAAGCATTTAGGGGAAATAGCTAAGTAATACTAATACATTGTACTTAGACACACAATGTGAGTCATTCCCGCGGTAATGAGCTGACCGGGTAAAATACAATGCTGCAACTGTTTGAGTTCAAGTTTAACTGTACATTATATGGAATTAAATATGTGACCGACCGGCTCAAATCGGTCTTATGTAGCAAAATATGAAATTATGTTTGTTTTACATTGGATAAAAGTAGAGACTCAGAGCTATAACATGGTTTATCAGACACTACAGTTGAGGAACAATGGGAAGTAATTCTGCTTCGAAAGTTGATAAACTTGTAACCTCACTTTTGAGAAAATGGCCCTTGAATATTTTGGTACAGCTACTGGAGAGCTCTTCTTTGTCTCCACCCATTCAGGATTGTTCACACCGTCTTAATTAAGCCTTAGCCCCACCCATCTCTTTAAGGGTTCATCCGAATGTACTAACAACAGCAGTCAAGCACCAAAGCTAACTTGCTAGCTACTTCCAGACATCTAAGAGAGAGAGAACAGCTCACTGAACATTACTCGCCCTAGCAGAGCTGGTTAGGCTGTTATGTTATTCAGAGCGTTGGTGACTGCAACTGTGCTGTCAGATTGTCCGTTCGTAAATTCAGAGCGTTTCGCGTTCAGAGCTCACACCGGACAATCTGGCCGATGAATTTACTGACGTTTACTGACACATTCAACGGGTGTTAAGTGTTTGTAAATTCATCAGTTATTCTGCACTAATTTACGAACGCACCCGAAATGGTTACTTCCATAGTGGAGTCTTCTGTTAAGACATGTAGCTAGCTAGCTAGGTAAACAATGACCCATAGTCACAACTCATGACGTTACTACCCTTGCATAAATCTGCTGGTAGCTAACCAACCAGGTTCAATGTTAGCTAGCTAATATTAGGCTATAGCTAGCTAGCTAATTTCAAAACTCAGTCCTCCAGAAAGTGGAGAGCAACACTTATACACAATACATATATTTTTATAAATCTGTGTTATACAGGATTACCTAGACATGATGACCAGCTCAAATAGACAGGAGCTTGTTCCAAACTCATCTCTCGGCATGTCCAGCCCACTCATTATCTCAGCCAATCATGGCCAACTAGGCTCATAATTTAACAATTGTATTCATATTTACGGATGGCATACAAGTTTGTTATTAAGGCACGTGAAAGTTCACATGTTCCAGAAGGCATTTCTGTCAAAAAAAGTGACCGTGACCGGGAGCCCCAAAGGGGGGTGCATAATTGGCCCAGCACCGTCCTTGTTAGAGGAGTGTTTGTCCGGTGTGGTTTTCCTTGGCTCATCGCGCTCTAGTGACTCCTTGTGGCGGGCCGGGTACCTCCAAGCTGACTTCAGTTGTCTGTCGAACGGTGTTTCCTCCAACAAACTGGTAGGGCTGACTTCCGGGTAAAGCGAACACTGTGTTAAAAAGGATCGGGACTTGGAGGACGCATGCTTACCGAACCCGTTGGGCAGTTTCAGCGATGAGACAAAGTCATAACTACCAATTTGATACCACAAAAACGGGATAAAATGAAATACTAAATTGAAGATGATTTGTTTTAAAGATGAGCCATTGGAGTTATCAAAGCATGGTTAACAGTACTATCCACATACACTTTATATGATTTACTTGTTTACTAAGTTACAACGAAACAACCCAAAGGGAAGGCATGCTAGGTTAGGTTAGGAAGGCTAGGTTAGGTTAGGAAGGCTAGGTTAGGTTCCATATAGTTGTCCATAGAAGGCCTGACTGTTGAAAGACTTGAAACCGAAAGGAAGCAAAGCAGTAGGAGGCCTACAGTCTTGGTCCTCTAATGAGTAGGCTTCCAGGAGATCTGGGATAAATGACCATAAAGGGGAAATCTGCAGTCGCTACATTCAATTTTGGACTTATAATTAATTATGTGTATCCATTGATTGTTGAAGTATATAACTTATAAATGCCTCGTGAGCTTAGTTCATCTGTCACACCCTGTCAGAAACCCAAAACAAGCTTATTTTACTCCAATGTTTGGAAACAAAGTAAATGTAAACAAACACTGTATAGCCTCATAACATGGTTACAACTACAACTGTGATATCATGGATGGTCAGTCCTTGCATCCGGAAGTCAGAGGTTGAAAAGCCATAACACATACGTTTTTTCAACAACAGGTTATGGTCAATAATATTAAAGGCTGCACTGAAATCTAACAGTACAGCTCCCACAATCTTCTTATTATCAATTTCTTTCAACCAATCATCAGTCATTTGTGTCAGTGCAGTACACGTTGAGTGCCCATTCTATATAAGCCTCACTGAAAGTCGGTTGTTAATTTGTTTACAGAGAAGTAGCATCGTATTTGATCAAACACAATTCTTTCCAACAGTTTACTACGAGTCGGCAGCAAGCTGATTGGTCTGCTGTTAGAACCAGCGAAGGATTCTTTACCATTCTTGGGTACCGGAATGACTTTGGTTTGCTTCCAAGTCTGAGGACAAACATTTTTCTCTACCAGATTTAGATAAAACATATGACAAATACCATCCTCAGTAGCTTTCCATCTTGTCAATAGCAGCTGGTTTGTCATTACTGATGGATGACAATTGTTTTTCCTCCTCACCCACACTAACTTTACAGAATTCAAAAGGACAATGCTTTTTTTTTTTATTATTAGTTTTGTATGCATGAATATGATGGCTCACACTCTGTTGTTTGGTATTTTCATACCTAAGTTTGCCCACTTTGCCAATGAAATAGTCATTCAAGTAATTAGCAACATCAAAAGGTTTTGGATACATTTAAAGTACTCCAAAGCTATTATTTCCCATCATACTTTGTCATTTATCTTGGTTTCATAATATTGATTCTTCTTCTTTTTGTTTAGTTTAGTCACATCATTTCGCAAWTAACAGTAAGTTTGCCCMTCAGATGTGTAGCCAGACTTATTCACCGCTCCTTTGGCCTCATCCGTCTCTCAACCATACAGCTTTTCAATTCCTCATCGATCCACAGGGCCTTAACAGTTCCAACAATAACTGGAAGAAACTATTTTATAAATGCAGTGTCTGGATGCTCCACATCAGATCAATATTTGTTGTCTCTTCAACATAGGAATCAATTTGTTTTATATGATCTCGTATACACTATTWWAGGCTCAGCCTTTGCCAAACTTTGGCTTTTCTAGATATGGTCACTATATTATAGTCAATACATTCCATAGGTATGGATACAGCTTTAGAGTAGAGTTCTGCAGCATTGGGAAAAATGWYATCAATACATGTGGATGATATATACTGAACAAAAATATAAACGTAACATGTAAAGTGTTGGTCCCATGTTTCATGAGCTGAAATAAAAGATCCCAGAAATGTTTCATACGCACAGAAGCTTATRTCTCTCCAATTTTGGGCACAACTTTGTTTACATCCCTGTTAGTGAGCATTTCTCCTTTGCCAAGATATTCCATCCACCTGACAGGTGTGACATTTCAAGAAGCTGATTAAACAGCATGATCATTACACAGCTGCACRTTGTGCTGGGGACAATAAAAGGCCACTCTAAAATGTGCCGTTTTGTCACACAACACAATGCTACAGATGTCTCAAAAGTTGAGGGAGCGTGCAATTGGCATGCTGACTGCAGGAATGTCCACCAGAGCTGTTGTCAGAAAATGTCATGTTAATTTCTCTACCATTCGCCAACTCCAACGCCGTTTTGGAGAATTTGGCTTCTTCACCTGTGGGATAATCTGAGACCAGCCACCCGGACAGCTGATGAAGCTGAGGAGTATTTCTGTCTGTAATAAAGCCCTTTTGTAGGGAAAAATGAATTCTGATTGGCTGGGCCTGGCTACCCAGTGGGTGGGCCTGGCTCCCACCTATGGCCCAGTCATGTGAAATCCATAGATTAGGGCCTAATTTATTTATTTAAATTGACTGATTGCTGCATGTTGCATTTACTTTTCTTCAATTTAGTTCCTGTAGTGTTTGTAAACACCCTGGTAGGGTGATTAATAACTGAATCAGATTATAGGCACTGGTTACAGTGAGCGGACAGCTTGATGAAAACCAGACTATACACAGGTCACCCAGAAAATAAACCTCTCTGTGAACATCACACACATTATCAAGCATTGCACACATATTATCCAGATACTGAATGTTAGTATTTCGTGGCCTATAGCAGCACGCCAAACGAAGAGGTTTTAGATGAGGCAGGTACACGTGCAACCACAACACTTTAACAGCATTAGACATGAWGTCCTCTCTAAGCTTTACAGGAATATGGCTCTGAACATAAACAGCAACACCTCCCCTATAGGCATTCCTGTCTCTTCTGTAGATATGATGTCCCTGTATTGCTACTGCTGTATCATCAAAGGTATTATCTAAGTGAGTCTCAGAAATGGCCAATATATGAATGTCACCCGATTTTAGCAAGTTATTGATTTCATGAACCTTATTTTTAAGGCTCCATATATTAATATGGGATATTTTTAGCCCTTTCCTGGGTAGCTTATTGGAGATAAAGATTTTTTTTTAAACACACAAATCATGACAAGAACATAGGGTTAACCGCGTCACAGGCTGTGTTCAAGCTTTCAGGAAACCTTGATGGCTTGATAGCTAGTTAGCAGCTAGTCTAGTCAGCAACTAGGCTAGTTACTCTCTTTTCAATAGAACACTTTTCAGAGACTTTCAAAACAACAAACCGAGCTCTCCCTCGTTCCGCGTTCAGGACGTGTCACCTCACATTGAATACATGGAGAAACAGTTTTTGAGGGATCCAAACTAGCATACATTGGGTCAATATAGAGTTGGACACACAAAATAGCCATTTCTGGATGGTGAATTTGTTTTAGTAAACGCTTGGTCCATATTTTTCTGGATGGTGAATTTGTATTGTTGGTCCTAAGGGGTTGGTCCTAAAGGGTTGGTTTCTAAGGGGTTGGTCCTAAAGGGTTGGTTTCTAAGGGGTTGGTCCTAAAGGGTTGGTTTCTAAGGGGTTGGTTTCTAAGGGGTTGGTCCCCTGAAAGGGTTGCGTTTCTAAGGGGGTTGGTTTCTAAAGGGTTGGTTTCTAAGGTCGGTTGGTTTCTAAGGCCGTTGGTTCCTAAAGCCGTTGTTTCTAAAAGTGGTTGGTTTCTAAGGGGTTGGTTTCCTTAAAGGGTTGGCTTTCTAAGGGTTGGCTACGGGATTCGGTCTAAAGGGCTTGGTTCTAAAGGTTGGTCAGTTGGTTTCTAAAGGGTTGGTTCTTAATAGGGTTGGTTTTTAAGGGGTTTGGTTTTCTAAAGAGGGTGGTTCTTAAAGGGTTGGTTTCTAAGGGTGTTTTCTAGGGTTCCTTCTTAATCAGGCGGTTGGTCCTAGGGCTTGTTCAAAGGGTTGTAGTTGGTCTAAGGGTTGGTTCTAGAGGGGGCTGTGGTTTTCCTAAGT
>NC_036838.1:54722091-54727203 GCF_002910315.2 Salvelinus sp. IW2-2015
GACCACAGGTGTATGAAGCCAATCACTAAAACTACACTGAGACACAAGTAGGTACGCCCTAGACTGACCACAGAGAAACGCGCTCCACACTTAACCACGTGTACATCTGCTAAACTATGACACCACAGGAGGTACAGCGCTAAACGTACACAAGCCATCCAGATAAGCGACCTAAAATGACTAACACTGGTTAAGCCGTGCAAAAACTCCACAGGTAGGTAAACAGCCTGGCCTAAACTACTGCACAGAGAGCTAAGATAACTGAGACCACAGGTAGGTAAACAGCCTGCCTAAAACTAGACTAGACCACAGTAGGTAAACAGGGACAGCCCACCACAAAATTCACGGAGTAAAACTTTAGAGAATGTCTCTTCTGGCGCTTTAGCAAGCAGGCATAATATTTGCAAGATAATCAATGACCCGCAAGTACACAAAGGACACCAGCCTCTATGACCGTGTGTCTTCAGAGCATCATGTTTGTTCTTCACAGCTTACTTGTTTGGCAAACGTCATCAAAGCAGGACACTTCAGACAAGTGGACGCATGACAGCATGGAAGAGAGTCACATTTCTGTGTTCTGGGTAGATGCACGTTGAATTTGTCAAATCGTTTGAGACAGACAGTTTCCTGACAGATAAGCTTTCCACGGCTTCTGGCAAGCGGGAAATAAAACAGTCGAGAAAATCATATGTTAAAACCCGTGTGGGTCTTACTCTTGCTTCCTGGAGCGAAGAAGTCGCAACTCTCTTGAGCTTCAATGAACACAATGGATCACCATTGTCCATCCAGAACCAAACTTACAGTCTGCCTGGTGTTTATCCAGAAGCAATTTACAGCGGCCGGTGTTATCCAGACCACTACAGCCTGCCTGGTGTTTAAATCCAACAACCACTACAGTTCTGCCTCGGTGTTATCCAGACCAATACAGCCTGTCTGCGTGTTTTATCCAGGACACACAGCCTGCCCCTGGTGGTTATCCAGACCACTATCAGTCTGCCTGGTGTTTATCCAGACCACTAACAGTCTGCCTGGTGTTTATTCCAGAACAATACAGCCTGTCTAGTGGTTTATCCAGGACCCACTACAGCCCTGCCTGGTGTTTATCCAGAACAATACAGCCTCCTTGGTGTTTATCCAGAACAATACAGCCTGCCTGCGTGTTTATCCAGACCAATAACAGTCTGCCTGGTGTTTATCAAGAACAATACAGTCTGCCTGTTGTTTATCCAGACCACTACAGCCTGCCTGGTGTTTATCCAGACCACTACAGCCGGCCTGCGTGTTTATCCAGACCAATACAGCCTTGCCTTGGTGTTTTATCCAGAACACTACAGTCTGCCTGGTGTTATCCAGACCACTGACAGTCTGCCTGGTGTTTATCCAGACCACTACAGCCTGCCTGCGTGTTTATCCAGACCACTACAGCTGTCTGGTGTTTTATCCAGAAACAATACAGTCTGTCTGGTGTTTAATCCACCACTACAGCCTGTGCTGGAGTTTATCCAAGACCACTAACAGCCTGCCTCGGTGTTTATCCAGACCACTACAGCCTGCCTGGTGTTTATGCCAGACACTACAGCCTGCCTGTGTTTATCGCAGACCACTACAGGCCTGTCGTGGGTTTTATCCGACCACTACAGTCTGCCTGGTGTTTATCCAGAACAATAAACAGTCGCTTGGGTGTTAATCAGACCACTACAGCCTGTCTGGAGTTTATCCAGACCACTACAGCCTGCCTTGTGTTTATCCAGACCACTACAGCGCTGCCTGGTGTTTATCCAAGAACAATACAGTCTGCCTGGTGTTTATCCAGACCACTACAGTCTGCTGGGTTTATCCAGACCACTTACAGCCTGCCTTGGTGTTATCCAGACCACTACAGCCTCGTCTGGTGTCTTATCACAGAACAATACAAGTCTGTCTGGTGGTTAATCCAGACCACTACAGCCTGGTCTGGAGTTTTACCAGACCCACTACGTAGCCTGGCCTGGTGTGTTATCCAGACCACTACAGGCCTTGCCTGGTGTTATCCAGACCACTACAGCCTGCCTGGTGTTTATCGCTAGACCACTACAGCCTTGTCTGGGTGTTTATCCAGACCACTAACAGTCTGCCTGGTGTTATCCAGAACAATACAGGTCTGTCTGGTGCTTAATCCAGAACCACTACAGCCTGTCTGGAGTTTAATCCAGACCACTTACAGACCTGCCTGGTGTTTATCCTAGACCACTACAGCCTGCCTGGTGTTTATCTAGAAACAATTTTACAGTCTGCTCTGGTGTTTATTCCAGACACTACAGCCTGCCTGGAGTTTATAAAGAACAGTTCTCCCTGCGTTGTTCAAACCCTTCCCATTGGTTCTCAGTTCTCATGTTACCCCATCCTTCACCACTCTCTACTGCACATTCCAGAGGAACTGCCCCTCCCTACCTTCAGGCTGTGTTCAAACCCTTAACACCCCAACCCGAAGCACTCTGTCAGTCACCTCTTGGTCTCTTAGAATGTCCCACCCAGCATTAGCTCCCGCAGGATAGCTGTCTAGTTCAGTCTAGTCAAAAGTTCTTCTCTGTCCTGACACCCCAATTGCGTGGAACCAGCTTTCCTCTGAGTCCCTGTCCATCTTCCCCCTGAAATTAGGACAGCAGAGTCCCTGGTCCATCTTCCCCCTGAAACTAGGACAGCAGAGTCCCTGTCCATCTTCCCCCCTGAAACTAGGACAGCAGAGTCCCTGTCCATCTTCCCCCTGAAACTAGGGACAGCAGAGTCCCTGTCCATCTTCCCCCTGAATAACTAGACAGCCAGAGTCCCTAGCCATCTTCCCCCTGAAACTAGGACAGCAGAGGTCCCTGTCCATCTTTCCCCTGAAACTAGGACAGCAGAGTCCCTGTCCATCTTCCCCTGAAACTAGGACGCAGAGTCCCTGGCCATCTATCCCCCTGAAACTAGGACAGCAGAGTCCCTGTCCATCTTCCCCTGAAACTAGGACAGCAGCAGTCCCTGCCCATTCTTCCCCTGAAACTAGGACAGCAGAGTCCCTGGCCATCTTCCCCCCTGAAACTAGGACAGCAGAGTCCCTGGCCATCTCCCCCCTGAAACTAGGACAGCAGAGTCCCTGGCCATCTCCCCCCTGAAACTAGGACAGCAGAGTCCCTGTCCCATCTTCCCCTGAAACCTAGGACAGCAGAGTCCCTGTCCATCTTTCCCCCAGAAACTAGGACAAGCAGAGTCCTGGCCATCTCCCCCCTGAAACTAGAGCACAGCAGAGTCCCTGGCCATCTATCCCCCTGAAACTAGCGACAGCAGAGTCCCTGGCCATCTTCCCCCTGAAACTAGCGGACTAGCAGAGGTCCCTGGCCATCTTCCCCCTGAAACTAGACAGCAGAGTCCCTGTCCATCTTCCCCCTGAAGCTAGGACAGCAGAGTCCCTGTCCATCTCCCCCCTGAAACATAGCGACAGCAGAGTCCCTGGCCAATCTTCCCCTGAAACTAGGACAGCAGGTCCCGCCATCTTCCCCCTGAAACTAGAACAGCAGAGTCCCTGGCCATCTTCCCCCTGAAACTAGGACAGCAGAGTCCCTTGGCCATCTTCCCCTGAAACTAGGAACAGCAGGTCCCTGCCCATCTTCCCCCTAAAACTAGGACAGCAAGAGTCCCTGGCCATCTTCCCCCTTGAAACTAGGACAGCAGGAGTCCCTGTCCATCTTCCCCCTGAAACCTAGGACAGCAGAAGCCCTGCCATCTTCCCTTCAATTGCATCAAATTCAAGTTTTTTGTAATACACATTTAAAAAAAATCCTACTGAGCTCTGACTTTGTTTCGAATATAACTACCTTTATTGAGGGAAAAGTCTACTTGCTTTGGCAATATGTGATATGTGTTTGGTCTCACCTAGCTATTCTTAGATGTATAAGCACTAACTTGTAATGTCGCTTCTGGATAAGAGGGGATCTGAAAGACTGAAAATGTAAATTGACGGTTTGTCGGGTTCCAAGCCGTGTAGGTTACTGCTGTGAGTGTACAGATATTGTATATGAGATACCCTCCTATTTATCACTGTGATACAATAGGAACCAGGACCAGAAACCAAAAGACACAGGAAACCAGGACCAAAAACCAGGACCAGGAAACCAGAACAGGACTAAAAAACCAGAAACCAGGACCAAAAAACCGGAGGACCAGAAACCAGAAACCAGGACCAAAACCAGGAACCAGGAACAAAAACAGGACGCAGAAACCAAAGAGACCAGAACCAGACCAAGACACAGAAAACCAGAAACCAGAGACCAAAACCAGGACCAGAGACCAGAAAACCAGGACCAAAAACCATGACCAGGAAAACCAGGACCAGGAACCAGGACCAGAAAACCAAGACCCAAGACCAAGAAACCAGAAAACAAGGAACAAAAACCAAAAACCAGGACCAGGAACCAGAAACCAGGACCAAAAACCAGGACCAAAAACCAGGACCAGGAACCAGAAACCAGGACCAGAAACCAGAAACCAGGACCAAAAACCAGGACCAGGAACCAGAAACCAGGACCAAAAACCAGGACCAGGAACCAGAAACCAGGACCAAAAACCAGGACCAGAAACCAGGACCAGAAACCAGGACCAGAAACCAGGCTGCTCTGTGTCTCTGCCAGGATATGTTATTCAGGAATCAGACCATCCCCCTGGTGATCCTGCTAAATATCTGTTCCTCTGTTGGATATGAGGTGAGCAAATGCATCTGTCTTGGCCCAGGTATACAAGGGTCTAATACTAATTGTGGTTCTTTGTGTCTCTAGAATATTCATGTCTCCCATTGACATCAATGCAGGATTAATACGAAAACGTACACAGATCTGATTTAGTTAGGCTTTGGCTCCAAACTACCCCTGGGTCAGACTGTCCTGGTGCTTTATTATCATGGCTTGTAGTGACCTTTTGATTTACCAGTGCAGACAAACCAAAAACATACTGACATCTTTTCTCAACAAATCAACATGATGAACCCGAAGCAAAAAATGAATGGAACTCAATTCATATAGTAGCTGTTTGTGTCTCGGGCAGTTAGAGAAGATAGCACCTCTGTTCCATAGGCCCTTGGGGTGAAGTAGCAGTTTAGAGAAG
>NC_036838.1:54730744-54734869 GCF_002910315.2 Salvelinus sp. IW2-2015
AGCACCGTCTCCATTCAGACTTCTTCTGACCCAAATAATACACAGCAATTGCTACTGCACTGCCTCCAGCAGGTTCGCCGTCAGACTCAATAGATTAACATTTCTATGAGATAGTTCTAGAGAAGAAAAAAAAAACATGAGGATTTTTTTGACTTTAGAAAGAGTGTGAGAGTTGTACAGCAGCCGGAATAAAACATGACTAGGAACATGTTAATCTGATTACAACATGTTAAATCGCCTCCTTAGAGCGTTTTAAACAAAACAAAGCACTTCTTTTCTGTCCGTTCCCACGCCGGCAGAGGGTCACAATGTACAAGCTGCTAATATGTGATTGTGAGGCTTGGGCCTGCATCCCAACACGGCAGCCTGCTCCCTATAACTGGTCGTGCACAACGAGTTAACCCACGGTTACGGATTGAGACGTTCATGAAAATAAAATAAACCCGTGTTTTTTAAAAAGTAGGATATATTAACACGCATACTTTGTTTGTAAATGATGATCTGAGTGTTGGAGTGTGCCCCTGTCTATGCTGTAAATTATGTCTGAATGTTGACTGTCACCTGTCTAATCTGTAAATTATGGTCAGAGTGTTGGAGTGTGCCCCTGTCTATCTAAAATTATTCTGAATGTTGGGACTGTCACCTGTCTCATTCTGTAAAATTAGTCTGAATGTTGGACGTTCACCTTGTCTATCGTTAAATTATGTCTGAATGCTTGGACTGTCCACCTGTCTATCTGTAAATGATGTCTGAATGTGGACTGTCACCTGTCTATCTGCTTGTAAAATGTATGTCTGAGCTGTTGGAGTGTTGCCCTGTCTATCTGTAAATTATGTCTGGAATGTTTGGACTGTCACCTGTTCTATCTGTAAATTAAATGTCAGAGTGTTGGAGTGTGCCCTGTCGTATCTTGTAAATTATGTCTGAATGTCTGGACTGATCCACCTGTCTAGTCTGCTAAAATGATGTCTGAGTTGTTGGACTGTGCCCCGTCTATCTGTAATATGGTACTAGAGTGTTGACTGTGCCCCTGGCTTATCTGTAAATGATGTCTGAGTGTGTGAGTGTTACCCTGTCTATCTGTAAAATGATGTCTGAGGGATTGCTATATGTAAATAATGTCTGAGTTTGGCTATCTGTAATGATGGCTTGAGTGTGTGGACTGTGCACCCTGTCTATCTTGTAAAATAAGTCTGAGTGCTTGGAGTGTGTCCCTGCTATCTGTAAATTGAAATGTCTGAGTGTTGGAGTGTTCCCCCTGGTATCTGTAAATGGATGCGAGTGTTGGAGCGTGTTCCCTGTTCTACTGATACATGATGTCTGAGTGTATGGAGTGTGTCCCTGTCTATTCTGTTAATGATGTCTGAGTGTTGGAGCTGTAACCTCTGGCTATCTGTAAATGATGTCTGAGTGTTGGAGGTTGTCCCTGTCTATCTGTAATTGATGTCTGAGTGTTGGAGTTGTACCTCTGGCCTATCTGAAATGATGTCTGAGCGTTGGAGTGTTCCCCTGGGCTATCTTAAATGATGTCATGAGTGTTGGAGTGTTCCCCTGGCTATCTGTAAAATAATGTCTGAGTGTTGGAGTGTCCCCTGTCTATCTGTAATTGATGTCTGGAGTGTTGGAGTTCTACCAATTTGGTATTCCTTTCCACCACTGCAGAAGGTAAACAGCATTAGTGGGGTACATTTCTGTAAACTAAAGAGCATTGAAGCACGAGGCCTCAACTTGTCCTCTGGTTTTGGTGCCCTGCAAAACCACGCTGATAACCGCCGTAAAACCAACCCGTGCACAATGTTTGCAGATACTGTGTGGTCTGCTGTGACAGCGAGTCTTGCATCTCCCATCTCAATATCTGTGGCGCTTGTTAGCGTCAAACGTCATTTCTACCTGAGTCTACCTTTAACAATTGTGATGAGGGACTTTGTTGCTCCTTGATGAAGCTGTTGTTACTCCCTGCAATGCCAGCAGCACTCATATGAGACTGGTAAATAGACATGAATAGAACAGGCTTGGAACCTCTAACCTGGTAATATTGGCTGGTAAATAGAAAGGCTTGGAACCTGTAACCCTGGTTAATGACTAGTAATTAGAAAATAACAGTTGACCCAATGAATTATAGAACAGGTTACTTGACCGTATACTATAAAGAAAAGACGTTACTCTAACCCTGGTAATCATGACTGGAATGATGAATAGAAAAAAACCAGGGGCCTTGGGGAACCTTAACCCTGGCTTATTATGCACTGTAAATAGAATGAATAGAACAGGTTTGGAACCTCTAACCCTGGTAATTATGACTGTAAAGTAGAATGAATAGAACAGTAATGGAAACCTCTTAAACCCTGGTAATATGAACTGGGTAAAATAGAATGAAATAGAAACAGGTTTGAACCTCTAACCCTGGTAATATGACTGGTTCAAAATAGAATGAATAGAAACAGGTTTGGCAACTCTAACCCGTGGTAATATGACTGGTATAATAGTATGGAAGGTAGAACAGGTTGAACCTCTACCCTCGGTAATATGACTGGTAAATAGGAATGAATTAAACAGGTTGGAACCTCTAACCCCTGTTGTAATATGACTGGTAAATAGACAATGAATAGAACAGGTTTGGAACCGTCTAACCCTGGTAATATGACTTGCGTAAATAGAATGAATAGAACAGGTTTGGAACCTCTAACCCTGGTAATATGACTGGTAAAAAATAGAATGAAATAGAACAGGTTTGCAGAACCTCTAACCCGTAGATTATGACTGGTAGAATAGAATGAATAGAACAGGTCTTGGAACTCTAACCCTGGTAATGTGAATATGACTGGTAAATAGAATGAATAGAACAGGCTTGGAACCTCTAACCCTGGTAATATGACTGGTAATCTCATTGGTACACTCACAATGGCTGCCTGGTATTGTGATGCAATCATTTCCATGGTAATATAGAATGTTCATTCAAATGATGTTAACTGATGTGACTCATGCAGTGGAATGRATTTTTTGTAATGCCAGTTGAGTTGAATCAACAAATCACAGCACAGATTTCTTTGCACAGATTTTACTTCCTGCTTAGCAGGAAGTAAAGGAACWCTCACAATGGCCGCCAGTCCACCCATTATGCCGTCACTGACTGGAATGGAAATGCCCGTTCTATTCCTTCTTCTTCAATTCCAGCACATGTAGTCAGGAGCGGAGGACAAAATGGTTATTCTAAACAGTTATTACGGTGACTGCGGTCATTTGGCTGTCGCTCAAGTCCRTGGCATGTCCCTAGAAAGAAAGGGTGTAATGCTAGCCAAATYACCCGAGTCACCTCTGGTTCAGTCCCAGTCCAGGACTTGAGTACTACAACACTGCTGGGTAGGGCCTATGGAAGTAACATACACTAGACAGCTTCCTCATACCATGAGCCACCTCAGAAAGTCAGTTGACAGGTAACATAAATAGGCAAAATGTCTGGTGGTAAAACACACATAAACTTCTCAGTGCAAACAATCATCTTTCCTCTGACACTTTCTGTCTTCCTACCTGCAGCCAGCTGCTGTACCTCAACGACATCATCACAGCCTCACAAACCAACGCAATACAAGGCCGTAAGTCATTCCTAAAAGAAAGACTGTTGAATAAAGGTCACACCTTTGGGTCAAACTGTTGCACAATAAAACTCTTGGTAGCCTACAGCAGTTTTACTTCACTTGTTGTACCCTGCACCTGCAATGGATGTGCATATACTGGCTACTTAAAGAAAAACTCTATCCTCCTACCCCAAAATTCACAGGGTGGCTTAACCAGTAATTACCATTGTAAAATAACACAAATGATTCAATTCCTAAATGATTCAGGGAGCCCTGGTCTCAGATTGGCATTTCTGATGCTTTGGAAGCTTTTAGCTACCAACACTCTCTGTGGACTCCAACTGAACCCGGCGGGGGACGGCTGTACTGTGGCTGCCTGGTGGAGCAAAGCTGGAACTCAAATCTGCCAGGCACTACTGGCAACAAGGTCTACATCCAGAATGGCACCCTATTCCCTATATAGTGAACTACTGTTGGTGGAAAGTCATACACTATGTAGGGAATAAGGTGGCCTTTCAAACACAGATCACACAACACTGTGACTAACGAG
>NC_036838.1:54735875-54759379 GCF_002910315.2 Salvelinus sp. IW2-2015
TGTGAATTCATTCATCATTAGTCGAGGCAGACTAGCTAAAACAGTAGATACCTGTGTGAATTCATTCATCATTAGTCGAGGCAGACTAGCTAAAAGCACAAATGAATAAAGGGGGATTGCAGCTTTCAACGTGAAATACCATTCTAATGTTTATTTCCCTTGAAACCACAACGAATAGTCCAAAGTAAACTTGACCAAATGAGTATTTCTATAGTGACACATTGGTTTCTCTCTCGTCCACTATTCGGCTATTCTCCAGGCTGTTTCAGAAAGCTACAATAGTCCTGTGGACAAACGCGGGTAGTTGGCGTGTAGGGGATTTTAATACATGAACAAACGTGGTGAATATTATCAAAGTGCACCCAGAGTTACAGGGGAACTGTTGATGTTTCACTATTAGGCCCTTCAGTACACACACCTGCAAGAAACCCTTCCCCATATGGCACCCTATTCCCTATATAGTGCACTACTTTAGACCAGAACCCTATGGCACCCTATTCCCTATATAGTGCACTACTTTTGACCAGAACCCTATGGCACCCTATTCCCTATATAGTGCACTACTTTTGACCAGAACCCTATGGCCCCACTACATAGGGAATAGAGTGGCATTTCCATACTAAAATACTACTTAGTATGAAGCAATGTATTGGGCAGGCAAGTGCTGTAGTGGATATTGTGCACCCTCCCCTCATTTGGAGCCCTAGTGTAGACATTCCACAGTTTGGTATGGTTGGAGAAACCAACCAGGAACTACCTCACTCAGCACTCTACGTTTCAGGAAGGGGGGGGGGGGGCAGAGAGAGAATATGAGAGCAAGAGAGAAAGAGAGCATGAGAGCAAGACGGACGGACGGACGGACGGACGGACGGACGGACGGACGGACGGACAGACAGACAGAGCATACATGAGAGGGAGTGAGACGGACGGAGAGAGAGAGAGGCAAGGAGAGAGAGAGTGTGATTGAGAGAGAGTGAGAGAGAAAGAAAAAGAGAGAGTGTGAGAGTGTGAGAGTGTGAGAGTGAGAGAGTGAGAGAGTGAGAGAGAGAGAGAGAGAGAGAGAAACTAGAATGCTATTTGGCCCTAAACAGAGAGTACACAGTGGCAGAATACCTGACCACTGTGACTGACCCAAACTTAAGGAAAGCTTTGACTATGTACAGACTCAGTGAGCATAGCCTTGCTATTGAGAAAGTCCGCCGTAGGCAGACCTGGCTCTCAAGAAAAGACAGGCTATGTACACACTGCCCACAAAATGAGGTGGAAACTGAGTTGCACTTCCTAACCTCCTGCCAAATGTATTAGACCATATTAGAGACAGAGATTTCCTTCAGATTACACAGACCCACAAAGAATTTGAAAACAACTCACATTTGTATAAACTCCCAGTTAAATTAGGTGAAATGCCACAGTGTGCCATCACAGTAGCAAGATTTGTGACCTGTTGCCACAAGAAAAGTGGGWAACCAGTGAAGCACAAGCACCATTATAAATACAACCCATATTTATGTTGATTTATTTTCCCTTTTGCACTTMAACTATTGGCACATTGATATAACACWTAATARGACATTTGAAATGTSTCTATTTCTTTGGAACCTTTGTGAGTGTAATTTGTTKATTTCTGATTGTTTATTTCACTTTTGTTTATTATCTATTTCACTTACTTTGGCAATGTCAACATATGMTACCCATGCCAATAAAGCCCATTGAATTGAYAGAGAGAGAGAGATCAGAGAGAGGAGTTAATGGTACCCACCATAGTATCCCCTCTAGGAAGGCAGCATTTGAACACCATTTGTCTGACTAGAAAGGAGACGTTGCTGCCGCCAGACTGAAAGACATCTCCATGTTTGCTTAGAGCCTGTATCCTTCCTTCTCCATGGCCATTAGTAGGAAACACTTTGTAGAGCGAGTTAGTGAGTGGTGGGGCTTAGGGGGGAAACATAAAGCAAAAAAGACAAGTTGGTCTGAAAATGCTTAAACAAATTATGATTGGTGATTTTATACTGAGGCAGTAAGGAGGTTTGAAGTGACAACAGGAGCCATGCTGAGGCAGTACAGGAGTTTTGCGCTTACGAGTGACGTCATTTGGAGCTCAGTGGTGCTGTAGCAGCTAGAGGCAGGTTTGATTATTAGTGTTGACAAGGCAGGAGCCCATACTGAGGCAGTAAGCGAGGTTTGAAGTGACAACAGGCGGCCATGCCTGAGGCAGTAAGGAGTTTGAAGTGACAACAGGAGCCATGCTGAGGCAAGTAGGAGTTTTGAAGTGACAACGAGACCCATGCTTGAGGCAGTAAGTGAGTGTTTGCCAAAGTGAACAACAGGAGCCATGCTGAGGCGTCTAAGGAGGTTTTAGTGAAACACGGAGCCATGCTGAGGCAGTAAGGAGCGGTTGGAAGTGACAACAGGAGCCATGCTAGCCAGTAAGGAGGTTTGAAGTGACCAACAGGAGCCATGCTGTAAGGCTAGTTTAAGGAGGTTTGAAGTTGAACACAGCAGCCATTGCTAGGCAGTAGAGAGGTTTTGCAAGTGACAACAGGACCATGTTGAAGGCAGTAAGGAAATTTAAGTGACTATTAGAACCATGCTGAGGCAGTAAGGAGGTTTGAAGTGACCAACAGGAGCCCATGTCGAGGCAGTAAGGATGGTTTGAGAGACGCCATTGGAGCCATGTGCTGAGCAGTAAGGAGGCCTTGATGTGACTATTGGAGCCATGCTGAGGCAGTAAGGAGGTTTAAGTGACAACCAGGAGCCATGTGAGGCAGTAAGGAGGTTTGAAGTGACACAGGAGCCATGCTGAGCAGTAAGGAGGTTTGAAGTGACAACAGGAGCCATGCTGAGGCAGTGAAGGAGGTTTGAAGTGCCCATTGGAGCCATGATGAGGCAGTAAGGAGGTTTGAAGTGACTATTAGAGCATGCTGAGGCAGTAAGGAGGTTTGAAGTGACACAGACGAGCCATGCTGAGGCAGGTAAGGAGGTTTGAATTACCATTGGAGCCATGTTGAGGCAGTAAGGGAGGTTTTGAAGTGACAACAGGAGCCATGTTGAGGCAGTAAGGAGTGTTTGAAGTGACTATTGGAGCCATGCTGAGGCAGTAAGGAGCTTGAAGTGACTATTCGAGCCATGATGAGGCAGTAAGGAAGGTTTGAAGTGACTATTAAGAGCCATGCTGAGGCAGTAAGGAGGTTTGAAGTGACAACGGAGCCATGCTGAGGCAGTAAGGGAGGTTTGAAGTGACAACAGGAGCCATGTTGAGGCAGTAGGAGGTTTTAAGTGACAACAGGAGCCATGCTGAAGGCAGTAGGAGGTTTGAAGTGAAACAGGAGCATGCTGAGAGCAGTAAGGAGGTTTGAAGTGACACAGGAGCCTGCTGAGGCAGTAGGAGGTTTGAAGGACAACAGCAGCCATGCTGAGGCCAGTAAGGAGGTTTGAAGTGACAAAAGGAAGCCATGTTGAAGCACGTAAGGAATTTGAAGTGACTATTAGAACCATGCTGAGGCAGTAAGGAGGTTTGAAGTGACAACAGGAAGCCATGCTGAGGCAGTAAGGAGGTTTGAAGAGACCATTTGGAGCCATGCTGAGGCAGTAAGGAGCTTGAAAGTGACTATTAGCCATGCTGAGCGCAGTAAGGAGGTTTTGAAGTGACAACAGGAGCCATGCCTTGAGGCCAGTAAGTTAGGTTTTGAAGTGACAAAATAGGAGCCATGCTGAGGTGCAGTAAGGAGGTTTGAAGTGACACAGGAGCCATGCTGAGGCAGTAAGGAGGTTTGAAGTGCCCATTGGAGCCATGATGAGGCAGTCAGTAAGGAGGTTTGAAGTGACTATTATGAGCTGATGCTCGGAGTGCAGGTAAGGAGGTTTGAAGTGACAACAGGTAGGCCATGCTGAGGCAGTAAGGAGGTTTGAAATTAGCATTGGAGCCATGTAGGCAGTAAGGAGGTTTGAGTGACATTACAGGAGGCCATCGTTTCGAGGCAGTAAGGAGGTTTGAAGTGACTAATTGGGAGTTTCCCCTATGCTTGATTGGCAAGTAGAGCGAGCGGCCTTGAAGTGATCTATTAGAGCCTGGATGACAGGGCAGTACAGGAGGTTTGAAGTCGAATATTACGACTGCCACTGCTTGAGGCAGTAAGCGCGAGGTTTGAAGTGACCAACTAGCGAGCCATGCTGGAGGCAGTAAGGAGGCTTTGAAGTGACAACAGGAGGCCATGTTGAGGCCAGTAGAAGGATGGGTTTTGAAGTGACTATTGAGGCCATGGTGGGCAGTAAGGAGGCTTGGAAGTGACAACAGAGAAGCGCATCGTGTGAAGTGCAGTAAGGAGGTTTGAAGTGACTATGGTTTTCGGCATTGCCATGCTGAGGCAGTAAGGAGGCTTGAATAGTGACATAGAGGAGCCATGTTGAGGGCAGTAAGGAGTTTTTCGAGAAGTGACTATTGGAGCACATGCTGAGGCAGTAAGGAGGTTTGGAAAGTGTTACAGTACAGGCATGCATGCTGAGGCAGTAGGAGGTTTTGAAAGGTGACCATTGGAGGCCATGTTAGGAGCGCAGTAAGGAGGTTTGGAAAAGTGACTATTAGAGCCATGCTGAAGGCAGTGAATGGGGAGGTTTCGAAGTGACAATCAAGGAGCCCATGTTCAGAGCAAGCTAAGGAGGTTTGAAGTGACGCAATTGGAGCCATGCCTCGGAGGTCAAGTAAGGAGGCTTTGGAAGTTGACAATTGGATGCCATGCTTGCGCGAGAGGCAGTAGGAGGGTTTTTTGAAGGTGACGAACCAGGAGGCCATGTCGAGGGCAGTAAGGAGGTTTGAAAGTGATAATTGCCTCTGAGCATGTAAGGGGGAGGACGCATTGGGCACATGCTTAGCGCAGTAAGGGGGTTTGAAGTGACCATTGAGCAGGAGCCATGCCTGAGGCTATTGTAAAGCGACGGTTTGGAAGTGCATTGAGGCCATGCTCGAGCAAGTTTTAGAGGTTTGACAGCTGACACTATGAGCCGCATCGTCTGAGGCATGGCGTTTGAAGTGACCTGGCCGCTGCTAAGGGGTTTTGGAATCTGAAGTCTGATGCCATTGTAGGCCGTCAGAGTTGCGCCATGTAGCCTGCTAGCGTAAGGGGGAAGTGACATTAGCGTAGTGAGAGAGTTTAAGTGACAACAGTGAGCCATGGCGTGAGGCAGTATAGGAGGTTTGCAAGTGACTATTAGAGCCATGCTGAGGCCAGTAAGCGATGTTGTTTGGAAGTGAACCATTTGGAGCCATGCTACGGCAGTAAGGACCGGTTTGAAAAGGGACCATTAAGAGCCATGCTGAGGCCAGTAAGCGAGGTTTGAAAGTGACTTTAAGCATGCTGAAGTGGAGACACAGTGGTGGATTTGTAACTCAAAAACCAAACAAAAAATAACCCGTCTCTCCTGAATTTCAGAAGGACATTCACTGTGAGAAATAGCTCTGTGGCTCGTTGGCTCAGCCAATGTGGTGGATTATTCATACCTTTCATTGTGTTCTGTTGTTGACGAGGCCATTTGAACATCCCACAAAGCCATCAATTAGAGAGAGCAGATGAGAGAGAGAGAGAGTTACGGAAGAGTAGAGGTAGCAGAGGATGACTTCGAGAGACGCAGATCCAAAAAAAAAAAACAGGAATACATTCCAAATGATACCGCTGTTCCTATGTGGGTGCAATCTACATCTGACAAGGGCCCATACCGCTAGGTGTGCTATTTGGGGACGTTACAGCTAGTCTCTCAGCATTGGGTTGCAGAGCGTCATTTCAACATGGGAGTTTTTGGGTGGAACCACATGCGTGGTGATTACGTCGGCACGTCCAACAGCAGGACAAGCTAATCGGTCATGCTGGCTAACACCATCACTTTACAGTTCAGTTGAACAATAAGATCATTTGTGTTTCTAATCCATTTTTTGGATTATAATTTTCTGTTACATGTAAATACATTTTATTTTTTATTCTTATATGGTGTTAAAAGCGATTTTTATTTTTTTTGCATGTGATAATGTTTGTTTATGTTGTTGTTATGGTCACAGGTGGCTGTTGCCCTTTGGTGTGTGAAGGCACTAGCCCAGGGTATTCAAGCAAGCAACCCACTAGCCAGCGGCTTTTCAAAGCGCAGAAACCCAAGGGCCGGGCTTATTCAAACGGCAAGCATACCAACGGCCCCAGGGCTATTCACACAACACATCGGGCCCAGGGCTATTCAACAAGCAACCCACACCCGCGCCCACCACCCACCAGGGCTATTCAACAAGCAACCCGCGGCTCCCAGGCGCTATTCACCAACCACAGGCCAGGCATCCACTAACGGCCCCAAGGGCTATTCAACAAGCAGACCCACACGCAGGGCATCAACAACAACCCAAGGCAGGGCCAATCACCGCAACTCATAGCGCCCAGGGCTATTCAACCAAGCCAACCAAGGTCAGGCCGGGCTATTCAACAAGCAACCCCGGTCCAGGGCCCAGATTTCACAAAACACTTCTTATATGTAAAAACAAGAAGTTCATGAGATAGTTCATGTGCAAATTCCTCAACAATATCTTACTCTTTTATGATTTTATATTATACAACATATCTTCTTAAAATGTTGTTAAATTCCTTTCATAAGCTTTTTCTCTCACTGCTCTGGGTTTAAGACAAAGGTTTATCTTGGAATTAAACATTTACAATGACTTTTATTTTCAAGAATCTGATATCTTCGTAACTTTTTTGCTTAAGAGAAACATAAGAAATAGCGCAACAAATGTTCCAAGAATCTTTTGAGGAATAGCAACTTTGCTTAACTTTCTTATTAAATCTATAGTTAAGGGAAAAAATTGCAGAATTTTCTTCTTAAAAAGGTTTTTGAATCTGGGCCCAGATCCGGACCGTTTAACATTTAGAATGGCATGATCAATTCTGACATTCTTTTTTTATTTTAGCAAAAACAAATCTTGCAAAAATTCGATGTTTAGTGCCAAAGGGAGCTTTCATTCAATATCTCCAATGGGGAGAATCTGTTTTCCTGTATATCCCCATTAGGTGCTGTCAATCAATTCACCCCACCTTTCCTGCCCCTTTCACTGCAGATTAGATCAACTTTCTTGGCCTGATACACCAGAGCCTTTCATGCAGATGAGATCACTTTACTGCCTGATACACCAGAGCCTTTCCTGCAGATGGGATCACTATACTGCTGATACACCCAGAGCCTTTCACTGCAGATGAGATCACTTTACTGCCGATACACCAGCAGCCTTTCACTGCAGAATGAGATCACTATACTGCTGATACACAAAGAGCCTTTCACTGCAGATTGAGATCACTATACTGCCTGATACACCGAGAGCCTTTCACTGCAGATGAGATCACTTTACTGCCGGATACACCAGAGCCTTTCACTGCAGATGAGATCACTATACTGCCTGATACACCAGAGCCTTTCATGCAGATGAGATCACTTATTGCCTGATACACCAGAGCCTTTCACTGCAGATGAGATCACTTTACTGCCTGAACCCAGAGCCTTTCACTGCAGATGAGATCACTTCACTGCCTGATACACCAGAGCTTTCACTGCAGATGAGATCACTTTACGCCTGATACACCAGAGCCTTTCACTGCAGATGAAGATCACTTTACTGCCTGATACACCAGAGCTTTCACTGCAGGATGAGATCACTTACTGCCTGATACACACTAGAGCCTTTCACTGCAGATGAGAATCACTTTACTGCTGATACACCAGAGCCTTTTCCTGCAGATGAGATCCTTTACTGCCTGATACACCAGAGCCTTTCACTGCAGATGAGATCACTTTACTGCCTGATACACAGAGCCTTTCACTGCAGATGAGATCACTTTACTGCCTGATACACCAGAGCCTTTCACTGCAGATGAGATCACTATTTGCCTGATCACCAGAGCCTTTCACTGGCAGATGAGATCACTTACTGCTTGATACACAGAGCCTTTCACTGCAGATGAGATCACTATTCTGCCTGAACACAGAGCCTTTCACTGCAGGATGAAGATCACTTTACTGCCTGATACACCAGAGCCTTTCACTGCAGATGAGATCACTTATAACTGCCTGATCACAAGAGCCTTTCACTGCAGATGAGATCACTTTACTGCCTGATACACCAGAGCCTTTCACTGCAGATGAGATCACTTCTACTGCCTGATACACCAGAGCCTTTCACTGCAGATGAGATCACTTTCCTGCCTGATACACCAGAGCTTTCATGCAGATGAGATCACTTACTGCCTGATACACCAGAGCCTTTCACTGCAGATGAGATCATTTTACTGCCTGATACACCAGAGCCTTTCACTGCAGATGAGATCACTTATACTGCCTGATACACCGAGAGCCTTTCACTGCAGATGAGATCACTTTAGCTGCGATACAACCAGAGCTTTCACTGCAATGAGATCACTTTACTGCCTGATACAAAGAGCTTTCACTGCAGATGAGATCACTTTACTGCCTGATACACCAGAGCCTTTCACTGCAGATGAGATCACTTTAACTGCCTGATACACCAGAGCCTTTCACTGCAGATGAGATCACTTTACTGCCTGATACACCAGAGTGTGCGCTTAACTCAGCGGTGAGTTTAAAAACATCATGGACTCAGTTATGTCTATCATCAAACTTTATTCGATCAACGTCGCTTGTTTCGTAGTCTGTTGTGCACCCTGATCTACTTTACATAATGAGGTTCGGTGGCTAAGCAAGAGTTATAATGCCTGTGTGAGTTTAGGGAGAATAAAGCCATTTTGCTTTTCCCCCGCCACAAGAAAGCCAACACATATAGCGAAAATGTTTGACGAGGAGTTCGTATGAGATGTTTTGTTTTTTTAGTGATATTTTCAATAATTTGAATGGATTTAATTTGGGACTACAGGGGAGGAATTAAACAGTTATTGACATGATTGAAAACGGACTTCTTTTTAAAAAAATAACTGTCTTTTTGTCCTCTGATTTGAGCCCAAACAAAACGCTAAAATGTCGCTACACTGCGCAACTARATTCAGTCGTCATCAATACAGATCCCTCCCGTGATTTCGGAGTTTTTAGAAGAACGGAACACTAATTCTGGTACAACATTTGATGAGTTTTAAGTCCACACTGAGGTGGTGSAGTTTGTTATAGGGACCGGTTCTCTGCTGATGCGGAGGAAGTGAGACTTATTCGCAAAAACTATAGTCAACAGATATGCCATGCATACATTTTTTATAAGTGTAAAAATAAATTCAAAACAAGACAGAGAAAATAACGAAATGACAAAGATTTAGAAAATAGAACTGAATATGATGCTGGTCACCTGAGATCAAATGTTATTTGTCACATGCGCCGAATACAACAGGTGTAGTAGACCTTACAGTGAAATGCTTACTGACAAGCCCTTAACCAACAATGCAGTTTTAAGAAAATACTCCCATATATATAATTAAAGAGCAGCAGTAAATAACAATAGCGGGGCTATATACAAGGGGTACCGGTACAGAGTCAATGTGCGGGGGAACCGGTTAATCGAGGTAATTGAGGTAAATGTACATGTAGGTAGAGTTATTAAAGTGACTATGCATAGATTATAACAGAGAGTAGCAGCAGCGTAGAAGAGGGGGCGGGGGGGGGGGGCAATGCAAATAGTCTGGGTAGCCATTTATAAATTAATTTCTGTGTAAATAAAAACAAAGGATGAAGATAAGATTATAATTGTGTTTGTGCATTGTAATTTATACCGGTTTTCGGAAAAGTAATCCCTGTAGAACATGTCTGTCCCCGTAAATACTTTWAAAAAACATCTGGTCCCTGTAGGAATATAGAAAAGCCCTGCACTAGCCGCTGTGACTGGTGAGATTTGGCGGGGAGCTCGGCGATATTCCGCTGACTGTCTGTAAAGCATTAAACAACATCACAGGTAGCGCTGGCAAAATCACAAGCGCATCCTATTAGTACAGTAAAAAGCCAAGGGAAATAGACCATACCTGAAGTTCTTACTTAAACCCCATTCTAGCCACGTTGTTTCCTCTGCCTGCTTGACGCCCAGCTGCACACGGGTTTAATCCGAGTTGACGCGCGTTCCCAGGAGTTTCGTTCGGTAATTGGTTTAATCGCCGGTTGGCATTCAAGCAGCGGGACAATGTAACCGGCCGTTAGTTACAATATTTCCCAAAAAATTAGTCATTCTTCTTCTGTTTTATCCTGATAAACTGTTACTCGTTTTAACAGTTTACTATGAGCGCTCCTAGTTCTTGAAATTTTTAGTTTCAGTGCTGTTTACACGCATCCGTCCTATTCATTCAACGAAGGATTGTCTCCGCTTCAGCTGTCCGCAGGTGTCCAGGATAAAAACCGGTGTCGCGGGTGTCATCTGAATCCAACGACTGTTTACGCGCGTAGGCATTGCAATAATATCATATCATTGGGGTTTGAACTAGTGATGGGTCGTTCGCGAACAAACGGCTCTTTTTGAACGGATCMTATAGGTGAACGTTGGGAGCCGATTCGCCTCGGTGAAAGAGCTGTTCGTTTGGCTCCCTGATTTGCATACTGCTACTACTGCTTTCTGWGCTCAAAACAACGTTTTTCTGCAGATAAATTACAACATACTTATTTAAAGAGGGTGAATCCTCACTGCAGAAACAATAAGTATTAGGAAGAGCACGTCAATCTGGTCCACGCTGATTTGTTTCAGGGCTTTAAAAAAAACTTTTCTTGCAGGTCAGATAAAAATGTATTTGAACGCGCATTTCACGATCTAACATAATGGTAGCCTACCTCCTGGGCTTTACATTGGAGATTTGCAATTTTTTTAAAGCATTTTTAAGGAAGAGCCGTTCGGAAGCCAAATGAGCCGTCTCTTTAACGTGAACGGAGCCAAATGAACCGTCTCACCAAAAAGACTCGGAATGCCCATCACTAGTCTGAACTGCCTGGGTTGCGCCGTGTGCGCGGTTCCTCCGTGTCCCGTCCCCACCCCTGCCTACCCTACTCACCACTACTTCAATCACTTGCTGCTTGGTTCCGCCTCTGCTCCTACCCTACCCACCACTCCAATCACTTGCTGCTCACTTGAGCGCCAGAGCGTGTCCCTTCCCTTCTGCCCACGCCATAATATTGTAATCTAGAATATCAGGAAAATAGAGGTTTTGGCTATGAATGCATTTGCGGAAATGCTGACAAAAAGCTGTTACATTTCGGGTACAAATGGCCACAGTTCGATTGTCAGCAAAAAAATGCTCTGCTTATTTAAAACCACTTTGTGACAGGCTATTAGAATAGGGTCCAGTCCTTCACTGCATCAAAACTCATGAGTATATGGATTTTGAGAAATGACTGTATGATTCTGTGTAACCAAATGCCTAATCCTACATTTCAGTTATAGTAGAAAGAATATAAAAAATATTTGGTTATAGCGCTAGTCACACGATACTACTGTCTAGCTATACCGCTGTCTGGTCTGAACCTATACTGCCCCCTGTCAGCGCAATGAAGGTATTGCAGACCACTGAAATAGATCATATAAATACTAGTCTCTGCCAGTCCTCAACAACCGGATGTTCCGGTTTTCAGAGGAAATGTAAAGAGAGCCTGTGACCTGGAACTCTGCTTTTGGACCTTAACTCCTCCCCCACATTTTKTGGATTGGTTGAACACTGCAGAAGAGACCCTCCCCCCTTTTTTTTCTAGTCAAGACCAGTATGTAGGGGAGTTAGCGAGGTTTAATACTGAGTACAACTCGGGATAACCAGTAATACAAAAGTGATTGATTAGATATTTTATAAATCTAATGTTTAAATACCAATCACATTACACATTTAGTAATGACAGAATGCATTTTAAACTTCATGTGCAGTAATACTTTTTTGTATGACGTAATATGACTTTGGGGCGGCAGGCCTAGTGGTTAGAGCATTGGACTAGTAACCAGCAGGTAGCCTAGTGGTTAGAGCGTTGGACTAGTAACCAGCAGGTAGCCTAGTGGTTAGAGCGTTGGACTAGTAACCACAGGTACCTAGGTAGAGCGTTGGAGCCAGGAACCAGCAGTAGCCTAGTGGTTAGAGCGTTGGACTAGTAACAGCAGGTAGCCTAGTGGTTAGAGGCGTTGGACTAGTAACCAGCAGGTAGCCTAGTGGTTAGAGCGTTGGACTAGTAACCAGCAGGTAGCTAGTGGTTAGAGCGTTGGACCTAGAACGCAGGTAGCCTATGGTTAGAGCTTGGACTAGTAAACAGCAGGTACCTAGTGGTGAGCGTTGGCTAGTAACCGAGGTAGCCTAGTGGTTAGAGCGTTGGACTAGTAACCAGCAGGTAGCCTAGTGGTTAGAGCGTTGGACTAGTAACCAGCAGGTAGCCTAGTGGTGTAGAGCGTTGACTAGTAACCAGCGTAAGTGGTAGAGCGTTGGCCAGTAACCGGCAGGTAGCCTAGTGGTTAGACGTTGGACTAGTAACCAGCAGGTAGCCTAGTGGTTAGAGCGTTGGACTAGTAACCAGCAGGTAGCCTAGTGGTTAGAGCGTTGGGCTAGTAACCACAGGTAGCCTAGTGGTTAGAGCATTCCAGTAACCGAAAGGTTGCTGATTGAATCCCGAGCTGACAAGGTAAAAATCTGTCGTTCTGCCCTGAACAAGGCAGTTAACCACTGTTCCCCGGTGGCCTTCATTGTAAATAAGAATTTGTTCTTAACTGACTTGCCTAGTTAAAGAAAAATAAAATATTTGATCAATAGTGGAGGAAAAGGTATTAACGAAAATAATAAAATAAAGACGGACTTCTAAAATACTATTTTGATTACGCACAAATGAAATGTGGCACGACTGGTCGAATTGATGTTTCAGCATTGTCTCAATGAAGAGTTCAGCGTTCGACTAGCCACATGTGCACATGCACAGTTACAGGCTGCTAGAGTTAGTGGCAGGCGGACAAGCAATTTCCACCGTCGTAGTACGGATGAAGCCTGACCTGGAATGTGAAGCTAACTGAAGCTGGCTAACTAAGCTGGCTAGCGTTAGAAAACCCTGAGTAGATCTAGCTTCCTACGTAGTATACCCTCAGGTGTTCTGTCACAGACAGAAACTCTGAAGATGTCTCTGATGATCTGTTGATAACACCAGGACCAATTAATAGTAAACGTGGAGGGGCAATCAAATCCATTTCTGACATATAGGTTTGTTATGACTGAGTTTCAGAGACAGATTACTGAGGGATGTACTGTATGAACTCTGGACAGCTAAACACCAACTCTGGGCCAGCTAAACACCAACTCTGACCAGCTAAACACCAACCTCTGGCCAGCTAACACCACCACTCTGCGCCAGCTAATACACCAACTCTGCCAGCTAAACACCAACTCTGGCCAGCTAAACACAACTCTGGCCAGAACACAACTCTGCCAGCTAATACCAACTCTGGCAGCTAAACAGCAACTCTGGCACTTAAATATGAACTCTGGGCCAGCTAAAACCAAGTCTGGGTACCCAAACACCAACTCTGGGCCAGCTAAACCACCAACTCTGGCCAGCTAAATACCAACTCTGGCCAGCTAAACACAACTCTGGCAGCTAAACACCAAACTCTGGGCCAGCAAAACCACAACTCTGGACCAGCTAAACACCAACTCTACAGCTAAACACCAACTCTGGACCAACTAAACACCAACTCTGGCAGCTAAACACCACTTGGCCAGCTAAACACAACTCTGGAGCAAACACCAACTCTGGACAGCTAAACAGTAATCTTGAAATAATAGAATATCTATTTTCACCCCCCCCCAACATGCCCCCTCATACTGTCCTGTCACATAACAAATATTACTAACAAACATCCCCTATTCAGTGACATTCCTAATAGTAACATCCCTATTCAGTGACATTCCTAATTAACATCCCCTATTCAGTGACATTCCTAATTACATCCCTATTCAGTACTCCTAATGCAAACATCCCCTATTCAGTGACATTCCTAATGTAACACTCCCTATCATGACATTCCTAATAGTAAATCCCCTATTCAGTGACATTCAGTACATTCCTAATTACATCCCTATTCAGTGACATTCCTAATGTAAACTTCCTCATCATGACATTCCTACTATAACATCCCTATTCAGTGACATTCCTAATGTAACATCCCCTATTCAGTGACATTCCTAATGTAACATCCCCTATTCAGTGACATTCTAATGTAACATCCCTATTCAGTGACATTCCTAATAGAACGTACACCCTATTCAGTGACATTCCTAATGAATCCCATTCAGTGCATTCCAAGTACATCCCCTATTCGTTACATTTCCTCTAATGTAACATACCCTATTCAGTGACATTCCTAATAAAACATCCCTAATTCAGGACATTCAATGAACATCCCCTATTCAGTGCATTCCTAATGTAACATCCCCTATTCAGTGCATATCCTAATGTAACATCCCTATTCATGACATTCCTATGTAACATCCCCTATCTTGACATTCCTAATGTACACATCCCTATTCAATACATCCTAAGTAACATCCATTCAGTACATTCCTAATGTAACATCCCCTATTCAAACATTCCTAATGTAACATCCCCTATTCAGTGACATTCCTAATGTACATCCCCTTATTCAATGACATCCTAATGTAACATCCCCTATTCGTGACATCCTAATAACATCCCTATTCAGTGACATTCCTAATATAACATCCCCTATTCAGACATTCCTAATGTAACATCCCTATCAGTGACATTCCTAATGTAACATCCCCTATTCAATACATTCCAATAACATCCCCTATTCAGTGACATTCCTATGTAACATCCCCATTAAGACTTCTAATGTAACATCCCCTATTCAGTACATTCTAATGTAACCCTATTTCAGTACATTCCTAATTAACATCCCCATCAGTGACATTCCTAATATAACCATCCCCATTAGTTTCATACTAATGTAACATCCCCCTATTCAGTGACATTCCTAATGTAACACATCCCCTATTCAGTGACATCCTAATGTACATCCCCTATTCAGTGACATCCTAAGAACACCCCTATTCAGTCATCCTAATAACATCCCCTATTCAGTGACATTCCTAATGTAACATCCCCATTCAGTACATCCTAAGTAACACCCCTAGTCATTCATCCTAATGTAACATCCCCTATTCATGGACATCTATAACATCCCCTATTCAGTGACATTCCTAATGTAACATCCCCTATTCAGTGACATTCCTAATATAACATCCCCTATTCATCACATTCCTAATGTAATAAACATCCCTATATGACATCCTAATGTAACATCCCCTATTCATGACACCTAATAACATCCCCATCAACATTCCTAATAACATCCCTATTCAGTGACATTCCTAATGTAACATCCCCTATTCAGTGACATTCCTAAGTAACATCCCTATTCAGTGTCATCCTTAATGTAACATCCCCTATTCAGTGACATTCCTAATGTAAACATCCCCTTATTCCAGTGACATTCCTAATGTAACATCCCCTATTCAGGTGACATTCCTAATACATCCCCTATTCAGTGCATTCCTAATGTAACATCCCCTTCAGTGAATTCCTAATTAACATCCCCTATTCAGTGACATCCTAATGTAACATCCCCTGATTCCAGTGACATCCTAATGTAAACCAATTCAGACATCCTATGTAACATTCCCCTATTCAGTGCATTCTATAACATCCCTATCATACATTCTAATGTAACATCCCCTATTCAGTGACATTCCTAATGTAACATCCCCTATTCAGTGACATTCCATTAAACAATCCCCTATCAGTGACATTCCAAATTAACTCCCCTATTCAGTGACATTCCTAATGTAACATCCCCTATTCAGTGACACTTCCTAATGTAACATCCCTATTCAGTGACATTCCTATGTTAACACCCTAACTTCAGACATCCTAATGTAACATCCCCTATTCAGTGACATTCCTAATGAACGTCACATCCCCTATTCAGTGACATTCCTAATGAACGTCACATCCCCTATTCAGTGACATTCCTAATGTAACATCCCCTATTCATTTTTCACATTCAACCTATCTATTGTTTTCTTAGATTCATGTCTGTGGCCTGAGCCTGACCTCATAATCTCTTATAAGGCTTATAATAAGACATTATAAAGACACCATATGCTTATAACAGGTAATCAAGTATTATACCTGCATGCTTTAAGTAGTCTTACCCACAATTCAACTCGTTTTCTACTGGCCTCTGCTATTGTCAAACACCTTGGTTTCTACCGGTCTATACTGGTTTCTACCGGTATATACTGGTTTCTACCGGTATATACTGGTTTCTACTGGTATATACTGGTTTCTACTGGTATATACTGGTTTCTACTGGTATATACTGGTTTCTACTGGTATATACTGTACACATTTCTATTGGATTCTTGACCATTTTTTCCCCCAATCACCTTCTACTGTTCTATCCACAGATCTACAGGTCTCTACTACTACACCGCCAGTGTCTCCCTTCACTACGTCTTTAACCAAAGCAGTCTGGGTATGCATTCCTCAGATTCCATGGCCGAGGTTCTGGAAGAAATGTCCCAGGGACAGTGGCATCATTCATAACTCTCATTCTTTACAGTACATTAAAGCCAGCCGGGGGGAAAAAATGGCTTTCATTTAACAGGACAGTATAAGTTAACAAATGTATGACACAAATAGCACAGCAATCATTAAGGACTGTTTGGTGGACATGTTAACAATAACAGTCAGTGCCGCAACAACTTTTAAGACAAAAGCAATTTCTTGAAAGAGTTCATTGGATTATTATTATTATTATTGATCATTGTTTGTGTTGGTTGAGCAGTTTGTTCTGTGTACAGTTTAACTAGAGCAAAAAAAAACTGATTGGGAGAGACTGTTGGCGACTCAGCAGCAGCATCTGTGAATGACCATCTGTTAGTGCCACCTAGTGGACACTGTTAAAACAACATCTCGATTTCAACCATGCACTGTAGAATGTATATTATCGTCAGAACACAGTAGCACAACACTCTAATGTAGTCTCTACCACAACGATCTAACAACATCTACAGGTTCAGAGGATGTAGAATGTATGTAGAATGTAGAAGAGAAGATCCTGGGATGATTCATAGGTTGAGTCCCTATGGGCCCTGGACAAAAGTAGTGCACTAAAATAGGGAATAGGGCCCTGGACAAAAGTAGTGCACTAAATAGGGAATAGGGCCCTGGACAAAAGTAGTGCACTAAATAGGGAATAGGGCCCTGGACAAAAGTAGTGCACTAAAGAGGGAATAGGGCCCTGGACAAAAGTAGTGCACTAAATAGGGAATAGGGCCCTGGACAAAAGTAGTGCACTAAATAGGGAATAGGGCCCTGGTTAAAAGTAGTGCACTAAATAGGGAATAGGATGCCATTTGGGATGCTTCAAAATGGGAGTTATGGCCCACTATCACCTGAGATAAAGATCCATTTACAACCCTCACCTGAGATAAAGAACCAATTAGAAACCTCAACTAGAATAAAGATCCTATTATACAGTGGGGCAAAAAAGTATTTAGTCAGCCACCAATTGTGCAAGTTCTCCCACTTAAAAAGATGAGAGAGGCCTGTAATTTTCATCATAGGTACACTTCAACTATGACAGACAAAATGAGAAAAAAAATCCAGAATATCACATTGTAGGATTTTTTATGAATTTATTTGCAAATTATGGTGGAAAATAAGTATTTGGTCAATAACAAAAGTTTATCTCAATACTTTGTTATAACCTTTGTTGCAATGACAGAGGTCAAACGTTTCTGTAAGTCTTCACAAGTTTCCACACACTGTTCTGATTGCCCATTCCTCCATGCAGAGCTCCTCTAGAGCAGTGATAAAGATCCTATTATAACTCATAAAGATCCTCTTTGAAGGACAGACTTACAGCGTTACAGTTCCAGAGTACAGCATCTAGAGAAACATAATGCCCTGTCTGTTGTGGTAAAGCCTTATGAGAATTATGTTATGAACCGTATTCTTTTGATTAGCCTACATTCCATTTTCTGCTCTTAGAATTCATCAAATTCCTACCTCAAAGACAGATACAGAGAGAGACAGAGACCAATCACTATTATTCATCAAATTCCTACCTGAAAACAGATACAAGAGAGACAGAGACCAAGTCACTATTATCATCAAATTCCTACCTCAAAGACAGATACAGAGAAGACAGAACCAATCACTATTATCGAGTCACAAGCAAGTCTCAATTACAATCTGAGTCTCAAGTAAAACTCGAGTCACAAGGTCTGAGTCTCAAGTAAAACTCGAGTCACAAGGTCTGAGTCTCAAGTAAAACTCGAGTCAAGTCCAAGTCGTGCATTCTAAGAGCAAGTCAAGTGGAGTCACAAGTTTTCAAGTCAAGTAAAAAAATATATAAATCTATACAGGCAATGACTTGTGGAACTACAAATCGTTGTCTATTTATTGAGGCTACCAGACAGCCCTTTTCATTATGTATGTCTACAACCCATTTTGATGATGTAATTGTAAAACAGGGCCCTTGTAGCAGCCGTTAAGGSCACCAGCAGAAGGCCAGGCAGGTTGACGTGCTCAGAGTGTACATGTATTTACAGATCTTGGTGATCCAATGGTGAAATCGCCATATCATTAAGCAATAAGGCCTGAGGGTGTGTGGTATATGGCCAATATACCACAGCTAAGGGCTGTTATTATGCACAACTCAACGTGGAGTGCCTGGGACACAGCCCTGAGCCGCGGTATATTGGCCATTTATCACAACCCCCCATGATGCCTTACTGCTATTATAAACTGGTTACCAACGTAATTAGAACGGTAAAAATAAATGTTTTGTCATACCCGTGGTATATGGTCTGATATACCACGGCTTTCAGCCAATCAGCATTCAGGGCTCGAACCACCCAGTTTATAATACAAAATATACAAGTAGATTGACCAAATATACACGAGTCCAAAAGAAATAGACTGTATCAGGCCTACGCTGTCCTATCTGAACGGACACAGGCTGAGGGCCAGACTGTACAGCCTCCCCTTGAGAAACCATATCTATTCTAACAGGTAGGCCTACATAATATAAGCACTTGCCCCCAGGACCATACAATTATTATTTATTTTTCTATTTAACCTTTATTMAACTCGGCAAGTCACTTTAAGAACAAATTCTTATTTACAATGACGGCCTAGCAAAAGGCAAAAGGCCTCCTGCGGGGATGGGGCCTGGGATTAAAATAAATAAATTAGAAATATAGGACAAAACACACATCACGACAAGAGAGACCACAACACTACATAAAGAGAGACACAAGACAACAACATGGCATGGTAGCGACACATGACAACACAGCATGGTAGCAACACAAAACATGYTACACACATTYTTGGCACAGACAACAGCACAAAGGGCAKGAAGGTAGAGACAACAATACATCATACAAKGCAGTCTTACTGACAGTTGTGGTGTCAGTAAGTGTGTCCATGATTGAGTCTTTGARTGATGAGKTTGAGATAAAGTTGTCCAGTTTGAGTGTTTGTTGCAGCTCGCTCCAGTCGCTAGCCCGCAGCGACTGGAACTTACAACCAATAAACTGATTTTACAATGTAAAAGGCCATTTCCACATCCATTGGTACATTCGTCTTAATCAGATATMATGATTATTAATGATATTTCAACACCATGCATACACGGAACAATCCTTTTTCTCGTATTCAACGTTCTGACTCCAACGCGTGGTGCGCAGGCCACGTAGCCTATTTCTTTACGCACTGAGGCGCACACGGTCCTGTTACGCACAACACACATGACAGAGACACGCGGAACTCAGACACGCGGAACTCAGACATAACKCGGGAAATGTGAACAAAGGAAACCAGACATTGAATTAAATAAACCGAACTTCTACCTCATGTGTCTTGAGAATGTGCATGTCCACTGAGTAAGAAATGGTTGGCTAAGTAAAAAAAGATGTATCGTAGCAAGCCTATCAAACATGAAACATAAAATATGGACGTGTTGCAATAAACGGTACGGGATGGAATGATTKAACGCTAGCAATTATTGTAGTATTATATGGAATATATATTTACGACATAGGGCCTATGCTTTTAAATGTGTGAAAGCAACGACAAAAAAAAAAATCAATAAGACCAACAACAAAAAATCACTCCACTGGCGGAAGTTTGTCGAGCAGAATTGAAGAGCCGCGCGCCTATGGTGCGTCATTCACCACAGTAATAATAAAATGTAACAACGATTTCCAAATGCAAAGCGTCATACATGAAGTAAATTATCAATGAGCAGCAATTGTTACATACCAAAACACCAGTAGCCTATGATAGTGATGTGCCCCATTGCTGGGTAGCTTGCAATGTAAACAGTTCATATTCTTGATTACCAAACAATTTTTGAACCTGCATATTTATTTATTTTGGAATTTACCTCATGTGGGAAAGTACTTAAGTAAAAAATACTTTAATTACTACTTAAGTAGCTTTTTTGGGGATCTTTACGTTACTTTTTATTTTGACTACTTTTACTTCACAAAATGTCTAATAAAATAATAAACTTTTAACTCCATATCATTTTCTCCGGACACCCAAATGTATCGTTACATTTTGATACTTAGCAGGACAGGAAAATGGTCAAATTCACACACTTATCAAGAGAACATCCCTGGTCATCCCTACTGCCTCTGATCTGGTGGGCTCACTAAACACAAATGCTTTGTTTTTAAATTATGTCTGAGTTTTGGAGAGTGCCCCTGGCTATAGGTAAAACATTTACATATGTGCTGTCTGGTTTGCTTAATATAAGGAATTTGAAATMAWTTATACTTTTCTGTGTACTGCTATAGTATGATACAGAGGGAGAGCAGGATTAGTCTAGACTACCATTCTATAGGCTGGCTCAGTAGCCTACACAAAGATTCCAGTCGGACTACAGTAGGCTCTCACTTTCCATTGGGCAGCTGAAGGGAACTAGTACTTCCTGTGTAATCACCCCCATAAAGCCGATCATACAAAGGAATTTAATTCGGGGCCTCAGCAGAGCAGCCAGACAGTAAAACCTGCCAATCCGGCTTGGGAGCTACCGCTTTAATCCACAACCCATCTGGGACCTACAGACAGATCTTTGTTTTTCTGTAATATTACTAGCCACTTAGCACTTTTACGAAGTTGTCTTTAGCTAGCCCAGATAGGTTCCCAATCTCCCAACAACACTGAATAAAAAGAAAATGTGTTGGTCCAATGTTTCACTGAGCTGAAATAAAAGATCCCAGAAATGTTTTATACTTCAGTGGGCAAATGCTCACCTTCCACTGGCACGCTGGAGAAGTGTGGTCTTCACACGGATGAATCGCGGTTTCAACTGTACCGGGCAGATGGCAGACAGAGTGTATGGCTTTGTGCCCCATGGTGGCGGTGGAGTTATGGTATGGGCAGAAATAAAATACGGACAACGAACACAATTGAATTTTATCGATAGCAATTTCAATGCACAGAGATACCGTGATGAGATCCTGAGGTCCATTGTGGTCATTAATCTTCCGTCATCGCCTCATGTTTCAGCATGATAATGCATGTCCCCATGTTGCAAGGATCTGTACACAATTCCTGGAAGCTGAAAATGTCCCAGTTCTTCCATGGCCTGCACACTCACCAGACATGTCACACATTGAGCATGTTTGGGATGCTCTGGATCAACGTGTACAACAACATGTTCCAGTTCCTGCCAATATCCAGCAACTTCACACAGCCATTGAAGAGGAGTGGGACAACATTCCACCGGCCGCAATCAACAGCCTGATCAACTCTATGTGAAGGAGATGTGTCACGCTGCATGAGGCAAATGGTGGTCACACCAGATACTGACTGGTTTTCTGATCCACGCCCCTACCTTTTTTTTTCTCTTCGACCAACCAATGAATATCTGTATTCCCAGTCATGTGAAATCCATAGATTAGGAACTAATGAATTTATTTCAATTGACTGATTTSTTTATATGAACTGTAAAATGTTTGAAATTGTTGCATGTTGTGTTTATATTTTTGTTCAGTGTAGCAACCAAGAAGCCATTTCAGGCTGTCAATCAAGTTAAAGTAGCAGCGCATTCTGAAAGTATTCAGACCCCTTGACCTTCACCACATTTTGTTACGTTACAGCCTTATTCTAAAATGGATTCAAGTGTTTTTTTCCCCCTCATGAAATCTACACACATCCCATAATGACAAGCAAAACAGACCTTTTTTCGATATTTTTTGCTAATTTTATAAAAAAATGTGAAACTGAAATATTACATTTACATAAGTATTCAGACCCTTTACTCAGTACTTTGTTGAAGGACCTTTGGCAGAGATTACAACCTCAAGTCTTCTTGGGTTTGACGCTACCAGCTTGGCACACCTGTATTTGGGGAGTTTCTCCCATTCTTCTCTGTAGACACTCTCAAGCTCTGTCAGGTTGGATGGGGAGCGTCGCTGCACAGCTATTTTCAGGTCTCGCCAGAGATGTTCGATCGGGTTCAAGTCCGGCCTCTGGTTGGGCCACTCAAGGACATTCAGAGATTTGTCCCGAAGCCACTCCTGCGTTGTCTTGGCTGTGTGCTTGGGGTCGTTGTCCTGTTGMAAGGTGACCTTTCGCCCCAGTCTGAGGTCCTGAGTGCTCTGGAGCAGGTTTTCATCAAGAACTTTGCTCTGTTCATCTTTGCCTTGATCCTAACTAGTCTCCCAGTCCCTGCCGCTAAAAAACATCCCCACAGTATGATGCTGCCACCACCATGCTTCACCGTAGGGATGGTGCCAGGTTTTCTCCAGACTTGACGCTTGGCATTCAGGCCAAAGTGGTTCCATCTTGGTTTCATCAGACCAGAGAATCTTGTGGTCTGAGAGACTTTATGTGCCTTTTGGCAAACTCCATGTGGGCTGTCATGTTCCTTTTACTGAGGAGTGGCTTCCGCCTGGCCACTCTACCATAAAGGCCAGATTGTTGGAGTGCTGCAGAGATGGTTGTCCTTCTAGAAGGTTCTCCCATCTCCACAGAGGAACTCTGGAGCTCTGTCAGAGTAACCATCGGATTCTTGGTCACCTCCTGACCAAGGCCCTTCTCCCCCAATTCCTCAGTTTGGCCGGGCGGCCAGCTCTAGGAAGAGTCTTCGTGGTTCCAAACTTCTTCCATTTAAGAATGATGGAGGTCACTGTGTTCTTGGGGACCTTCAATGCTGCAGAAATGTTTTGGTACCCTTCCCCAGATCCGTGCCTCAACACAATCCTGTCTCAGAGCTCTACAGACAATTCCTTCAACCCCATGGCTTGCTTTTTGCTCTGACATGCACTGTCAACTGTGGGACCTTTCCAAATCATGTACAATCAATGGAATTTACCACAGATGGACTCCAATCATGTTATAGAAACATCTCAAGGATGACCAATGGAAACATGATGCACCTGAGCTCAATAGCAAAGGGTCTGAATACTTATGTAAATAAGGTATTT
>NC_036838.1:54764705-54777330 GCF_002910315.2 Salvelinus sp. IW2-2015
GAGCTACATACAGGCACAATTCCTTCAACCCCATGGCTTGCTTTTTGCTCTGACATGCACTGTCAACTGTGGACCTTTCCAAATCATGTACAATCAATGGAATTTACCACAGATGACTCCAATCATGTTATAGAAACATCTCAAGGACTGACCAATGGAACATGATGCACCTGAGCTCAATAGCAAAGGGTCTGAATACTTATGTAAATAGGTATTTCTGTTTTTTTTTTTATAAATTAAAACATATCTAAAAATCTGTTTTCACTTTCTCATTATGGATATGTGATGTCATTATGGTATGTGATGTCTTATGGGTATTGTGATGTCATTATGGGTTTATTGTGATGTTCATATGGGGTATTGTGATGTCATTATGGATATTGCTGTGATAATTATGGGGTTTGTGATGTCATTATGGTTATTGTGATGTCATTATGGGTATTGTGATGTCATTATGTGTGTAGATTGATGATCCAGTTTTGAATAAGGCTGTAATTTAACAAAGCGTGGAAAAAGTCAAGGGGTCTGAATACTTTCCGAAGGCACTGTATCTTAGCTAGTATTCCTGCTGGCAAGGCTGGTAGACTTTAGAAAAGCAAGAATTACTAATATATCTGAATAAGACTCACATTACATTCAATCTTTACACAGATTTTAGCAGAGATGCAGAGAAGCATATTTAGTTTATTTTAACAAAAAAAACTCCACCAGTCAAGAGGATACAGACAGATCAAGAGGTATGACTAGATATACGAAAATGATTAATGTATATGATTATGCTCTGGATTACAGGAAAATACTATTTCAAGTGTTTGTAAAATGCTAAATGCCCCCAATTCTCTAAATTAGGGAGTCCTGGGTTGGGGGAGGGAGGGAGGGAGGGAGGGTCCCGGGGATTTGTTGTTGTGATGGTCAACCCACACGCAACCTGAACATGAGGCGTTATCACTCTGCAGATTAGATGGGATTGTAGCAAGGGGAGGGGGGTTGTTGTGGGTAAATGGGGATTTAGGGGGTTAAATTGCTTTGAGACGGATGGCTGGTACAACATGGTGGACCAATATATAGACTAGGGATTATTTTAGCCTTTGACTTGCGGTTTGATTGTTCTTTGAGATACCGGATGTGATGAGGATGTGTTTTTATCGTATTATTTTACACTTTTATGACAACAATAATGTTMTTTTTTTGAAGGTCAAACCAATCAGACCTGGGTTCAAATACTATTTCAAATATCTCAATTACTTTCACATACATTCAAAGTCGGTATTCAGATATATTTTATTTGAAAAGACAAGTAGTTGAATATTTATTTATTTATTTTGGAAATACACTTGGAAAAGTTTTTTCGAAACACTCAAATACACTCCCATGCATTTAGCCCAGGTATTTGAAAATAGTATTTTACAAATAATAATWAAAATACTKAAATAAAATGACTTGTTTTTTATGGGACTGTGTATTTGAGACCTTTGAACCCAGGTCTGAAACCAATAAACACTGAATCATCAAGGCCACTTTTTACTCCCTCTCTTCCCACAGCTCCATCCAACACTTGTATTTCTGTACCACCCGATCCAAACCCACTGATCAATAGCCGTGTTGGCACTGATAGACCATTATACCCTYGCAGCATCGCCCGTCTTAGCCTGGGAATCCAGTCACACTTTTAACTTTCAGATGAATATCTGCCTGCGGTCCCCGTCTACCCCACACACCACAATGACTAAGAAAAGCAAAGCATTTGAACAGATGATTAAACAACGTTATTCAATCTGAGACCCAGGGCTTGTATCTTTTATACAAGTCTCTAATTCTTTCCCTCAGWAGGCAACGGRTGCGCCCTGAATGGCACCATATGCKCTATATAGTGCACTACTTTTGACCAGGGCCCTATGGCACCACATTCCCTATATAGTGCACTACTTTTGACCAGGGCCCAATAGGGAATAAGGTACTGTTTGGGATTCAAGGATAAGTCATCATTATGTGGGCAGGCAGAGTTACCGCTCCTACTGGTTGTGGGAAAAAAGGAGAAGAGTGTTTTTTCACAGGTCCATGAGAAAAGAGCCAGCCCACAACTTCCTGGTCCTCCTGGTATAGTTAGTCTCACAGCCCACAACTTCCTGGTCCTCCTGGTATAGTTAGTCTCACAGCCACAACTTCATACTTTGCGTCCTCCTGTATTAGTCTAGTCTCACACGCCTCACAACTTCCTGGTCCTTCCTGGTTTATCAGTTAGTCTCACAGCCCCCACAACTTCCTGGTCCTCCTGGGTATAAGTTAGTCTCACAAGCCCACAACTTTCCTCGGTCCTACCTAGGCTATAGTTAGTCTCACAGCTCACAACTTTCCTGCGTCCTCCTGATATAGTTAGCTCTCACGCCCACAACTTCCTGGTCCTTTCCTGTATAGTTAGTCTCACAGCCCACAACTTTCCTGGTCCTCCTTCGGTATAGTTAGTCTCACATCCACAACTTCCTGCGTCCTCCGTATATGTTAATCTCACGCCCACAACTTCCTTGGTCCTCCTGCCGCTATAGTTAGCTCTCACCAGCTACAACTTCCTGGTCCTTCCCTCGGCTATAGTTAGTCTCCAGCCACAACTTCCTGCGTCCTTCCTCGCCCCTTCATAGTTTAGTCTCACAGCTCACAACCTTCCTGGTACCTCCTGGCGTATTAGTGTTTAGTCTCACAGCTTCACAGGACTTCCTGCGTCCTTCCCGGTGGCTAAGTTAGTCTCAGCAGCCTCACAACTTCCTGGTCCTCCTGGTATAGTTAGTCTCACAGCCTCACAATTTCACTTGGTCCCCCTGGTATAGTCTAGATCTCAACAGCCCACAGACTTCCTGGTTACCTCCTGTTATATTAGTCTCAGCAGCCCACAACTTCCTGCGTCCTCCTGTATAGTTAGTCTCACAGCTCACAACTTTCGCTGCCGTCGCCTGTTATGTTAGTTCTCACAGCTCACAATTCCTAGGTCTCTCTGTATAGTTAGTCTCACAGCTCACACTTCCTGGTTTCCTCCTGTGTATAGCTTTTTAGCTCTCACAGCTCACAACTTCCTGGTCCTCCTGTATAGTTATGTCTCACACGCTCCATCAACTTCACTGCCGTCCTCCTGTATAGTTTCAGCTCTCACCAGCTCACAACTTTCCTTAGGTCACTCCCCTGGTCTTTATTAGTTAGTCTCACAGCCACAACTTCCTGCGTCCTCCTGTATAGCTTAGTCTCACGCCTCACAACTCTCTGGTTTTTTTTCCTTCCTGTGTATAGTAGTCTCACAAAGCCCGGGGAAAAGTGGACTGTAGTCCTCTCTCCAACTTTCCTCTCCCCTCGCCAACTTTTTTATGGCTTCGTCTCTGCTGTCTGACTTTCACACTCTCCCCTTTACTCTTACCTTACTCTTCAATGTTCTCCCCTACACCCCCCCCCCCGCCCCCCCCTCCCGCCACCCCTCCCCCCAAACCCCTCCCCCCCCGCCTCCCCCCCCCCCCCCCCCCAGCGCGTTGGGCCGGCAGAGGGAGAGAGACATTAGACGTATAGCCTAACGACATGGCTTAGTTCAAACACTCTAGTACTAGAACTCAGACAGGCTTTATCCCTTGAAAAAAATGCAAGTACCTGGCGGCCTACTCAGACAGGCTGTTACCCCTAGGATCTGACAGTACTGGTACCTCAGACAGGCTTTTACCCCTAGACTGACAGTACTGGCACTCAACAGGTTTTCATCCTTATTGAATGACCAGCTACTCGGGTGACTCGAGACCAAACTTTAATGCCCCTAGACTGACAGTACTGGTACTCAGACAGCTTTTACCCTAGAGCTGACCCAGTACTGGTTACTCGACAGGCTTTATAACCCCTAGACTGACAGTACCTGTTACTCAGACAGGCCTTGTACCCTAGACTGACTTAGTACTAGTACTGCAGACAGGCCTTTTACTCTAGCACTGACAGTACTTGCGTTTACCTTTCAGACAGGCTTTTTAACCCCTAAGGGGGGACTGGGACAGTACTGGTACTCAGACAGCTTTTACCCCTAGACTGCGACAGTTACTGGTACTCAGACACGCTTACCCCTAGACTGACAGTACTGGTACTCAGACAGGGCCTTTTACCCCTAGACTGACGTGACTGCGTACGCAGACAGGCTTTATCCCGTTAGACTGACAGTACTAAGTTACTCAGACAGGCTTTACTCTAGACTTGACATTATCGGTACTCAGACAGGCCCTTTTATCCCTAAACTGACAGTACTGCCCTGCTACTCAGACAGGCTTTTACCCCTAGACTGACACGTCACTGCTCTCAGACAGTGTATTATCCCCTTTGACTGACAGTTACTTTGGCTACTTCAGACGAGCTTTTACCCCTGGACTGACAGTACTGGTACTCAGAGCAGGCTTTAACCCTAGAGTGACAGCGCTGGTACTGCAACAGGCCTTTTATTCCCGTAGACTGACAGCTACTTGTCTTACTCAGACAGGCTTTAACCCCTTGACGTGACCATACTAGTACTCAGACAGGCTTTTTTACCCTAGACTGACAGCTCACTGCGTACTCAGAAGGCTTTTATCCCCTAGGCAACTGACACGTACTGGGGACTCAGACAGGCTTTCTATCCCTAGCACTGATCAGTACATTGGTACTCAGGACAGGCTTGTCATACCCTTGAACCTGACAGCTACTGGACTCAACAGGCTTTTACCCCTAGGACTGACAGTACCTAGGTACTCAGACAGGCTTTTACCCCTGACTGACAGCTACTGGTACTCAGACAGGCCTTTTACCCCTTTTAGACCTGACATTACTAGTACTTCAGGCACAGGCTTTTATTCCTACGGCACTGACAATCGTACTGGCTACTCTAGACAGCTTTTATCTCTTAGCACCAAACACGAGCAGCCAGAGGGTTGGGGGTTCGTGTTGCTGAAGTTTTCACCTGCAAAATGTAACGCGATGTTGGAAATGGCGCCTAGCTATTAGCGGTGTTGTGCGCGGCTAAAGCGTTCAATCGGTTACATCCACTCGCTTTGCAACCTTGAAGTAGTGAGTTTTCCCCTTGCCCCCTCTGCAAGTTGGCTGCCGGCATTTTGATATGAGCGATGCGCGTACCATGCGTAACTGCCGACACGGATGCTTCGCTGTGCGTGACTGTTGTTGATGTGCCTGCAGGAGGGTCCCTCTCCACCGTTCGCCCGCGCCGTGTGTCGGTGAGCTGACGGGGCGGACTAAAGTAAACTGTTCACAGATGTTGACCGACAAGTTAGAATGTTTATGGAAATCAGTTATATATCGTCGAGTGTGGTCCTCAAATCATTTTTCTACTTCGTCACATCTTCTTGTCCTCTCCAAAAACAGCTGATTGAAGAGCCGGTGACCTTTCTCTGTACTAAGCCACACATATTACACTCTACCAGAGCCCTCTTGTCGGGAAAAATCCATTGCAGACTATTTTTCAATCCAAAGTTCCCCTCACACAGCTGTATGGGAACTTAGTGCGTATTCTAAAAATTGAAATTGGCCACATGTTCATTCTCACTCAGATATCATATTTTAAAAGCTGCAACATCTTCTCTCCACACTATGGCAAAATGTTTGTGAGAATGCCGGGAAATGACCCCAACTGCTGACTGTCATGCTGGGGTATGCGATTTTTATTTGTATCTATTTTATCTTTCACCCTTTATTTAACAGGTAGGCTAGTGCCAGGAACATAGTTCTCATTTACAACTTGCCGACCGGCCTGCGATGATGTACGGATGTGCGTTATGCAGACCCGTTGAGTCACTATGTGCCCCCCCCTCATGATGAGTTCAGATGTCGTTTTTCCAGACACAGCCAGTTGTACAGTCGGAACACTGCAATTCACAGAGCAGTTAGGTCTCTATGCTTCTGTTAGCGCTCTGCTTCTATAGTCGTCGCATTCTCGGTCTCTACTGTCTCTATTCGCGTCTTCTCATCGAGTTCTCATATAGTCTCTCATAGTCTCTATTGGGTATCTTATCGTCTCTATAGTCTCTACAGTCTCCTATAGTCTCATATAGTCTCTTCATAGGTCTCTATATCTCTTATGCCGTCGATCTTATAGTCCTTTCTTTGCACTGCTCGTCTCGTTATAGTCTCTTACGTAGGTCTCGTATAGTCCTCTATTGCCCGTCTCCCTATTAGTCTCTATAGCTCTCTATACTCTCTTATAGTCTCTATGCCGTACTCTTATTGGTCTCTATGCGTCACTAGAGTCTCTGTAGTCTCTATAGTCCTCTATGCGTCTCTATAGTCTTCGTATGGTCTCATAGTCTCTATCACGTGCCTCATATAGTTCTCTATAGATCTCTATAGTCTGCTGATGGTCTCTCATAGTCGTCCTATAGTTCTCTATAGTCTCTTATGGTCTCTATGCGTCTCTATGGCTCACTCTCATATCTCTGTAGTCTCTATATGCGTCTCTTCTCATGGTTCTCTATGGTCTCTATAGCTATACTAGTATTGGATCGATCCTATTAGTTCTCTCATGGCCTCTCCCTATAGTCTTCATTGGCTCTCTATACAGTCTCTATGGTCTCTCGATGTTCTTCCTATCGCTACTCCTATGCTCGTCTCTATGTTTCGTTCCTATATTTTTTTATTTCACTTTTATTTATTTATAACCTAATCACGGTAGGCAGTCTGCAAGAACAATGTTCTTCATTTTCTAATCTGGACCTGGCACAGATAAAGCATTAGCCAGTTGACGACACTGAAACAGACATACACAGACGTACATCATGGAGCTAAAACAAGATTCCATAACATTGTTTAGAAAAAAAGTAGAATCTAGCTAGTATCAATGTGCTGTCTCATGAAGTACGCATGATCCGGTATGGCACATAAATTCGAATAATTACCATTCTAGCAGCATAGTCTCTATTAGTCTCTATGGCTCTCTATAGTCTTCGTATAGTCTCTATGGTGTGTCCTTCTATTAGTTTCTATGGTCTCTATGCGCTCTACTATGGTCTATAATAAGCTCTGTACCCGGTCTTCTATAGTCTCTATAGTCTCTATGGTCTCTGTAAATGCGTCTCTATAGTCTCTTATGGTCTCTATTGTCTCTATGCGTCTCTATAGTTGTCTATGGTCTCTATAGTCTCTAGGTCTCTTATAGTCTCTATAGTCTCTATAGTCTTCATAGTCTCTATCAGTCTCTAATGCTTCTCTATTTAGTCTACTATGCGTCTTCTATAGTCTCTTATAGTCTCTCTGTGCCCGTCTCTATAGTCTCTATTAGTCTCTGTGTCTCGTATAGTACCCTATTAGTTCTCTTATGGCTGCTATTCTGATAGTCCTATGCGTCTTATAGAAAATCTCTATTGTCTCTATAGTCCTCTATAGTCTCTATGGTCATCGTTATAGTCTCTATAGTCATCTATAGTCTCTATAGTCTCTATATATTAGCCTACTATAGTCTCATATTGCGTCTCTATCAGTCTCCTTATTGGTCTGCTTATGGTGCTCTTCCTATAGTTCTCTTTATAGTCTCTGTGTCTCTAATAGTCTCGTTCTATAGTCTCTGTGCGTCATCTATAGTCTTCTATAGTCTCTATTGGTAATTCTATTTTAAAGTCCTTTTCTTTTGTCTGCGTCATCTTATATGTCTTTTTTCGTTCTATTCGGCTCTTCCCTATTCGCTTTTCTTCTATAGTCTCTTAATTGGCGTCTCTATGGTCTCTATACGTCTCTATGCGTGTCTTATGGCTATCTAATAGTCGCCTATAAGTCTCTATAGTTCTCTATGTCTCTATAGTCTCTATAGTCTCTATAGCTCTCTATAGTCTCCATATTCAGTCTCTTATAGGTCTCTATAGGTCTCTTATGTGTCTCTTATCGCCGCTCGTCTATATCCCTATAGTTCTCTGTGCGTTTCTATAGTCTCTATAGTCTCTGTGGTCTCTAATGGTCTACTATCAGCTCACTCCATGGTCTTCTATTGCGTCTCTCATAGTTCTCTATAGTCTCTATGGTCTCTAATGGTCTCTATGAGTCTCCTATGGTCTCTATCGGTCTCTTGTCGGGTCTCTACAGTTCTCTCATAGTCTACTATACTGGTAATCTATAGTTCGTCTATGACCGTCCTCAATAGTTCTCTATGGTCCTTCCTATAGTCTCACTATAGTCTCTATTGGCTATCTATAGTCTCTGATTGGTCTCTATAGTCCTATTACAACACGCTCATCTGAGTGGCCATGTCACATGATGCCGGCTTGTACTCTTAACTAAGTCCTGTCGACACACAGACACACAGCAGCACACCAGGACACACACAGCCACACACACACACACACACACAGCAGGACACGACACCACACGACACACACTCACCACACACACAGACCAGCACTACACAACACGACACACAAACGACCACAGAAACGCCAACACAGACACACAACAGAGACCACACACGAGACACACACAGCACATGGACACAATGCACACAACACATATTCCACACACACACACAATTTCAAGAATGCTGCTCTCGATCAGCAGATACAGTTTATATTGCATGAATGATAATGTGATGTGGTCAGTCAGGACATGTTAATGATAAGTGGATGTTGCCAGTCAGGACATGGATGATAATGTTACGGTGGTCAGTGAGGGACATGGAATGATAATGTGATGTTGCCAGCCAGGACATGGAATTGAATGTTAGATGTTGCCAGTCAGGACATGGAATGATAATGTTACGTGGTCTTCAGGACATGGAATGATAATGTGATGTTGCAGCCAGCAGACATGGAATGATAATGTGATGTTGCAGTCAGGAATGGAATCATAATGTTTTTTTGATGTTGCCCAGGACACTGGAATGAATATGTGATGTGGCCGGGTCATGGACATGGAATGATAATGTGAATGTGGTCAGCCAGGACAAGTGAATATAATGGTGGTGCAGTCAGGACATGGAATGATAATGTTGATGTGGCAGTCAGGACATGGAATATAATGTTGATGTTGCCAGTCAGGACATGGAATGATGAATGTGATGTTTGCCAGTCAGGACATGGAATGATAATGTGATGTTGCCAGTCAGGACATGGATGATAATGTGATGTGCCCAGTGCAGGACATGGAATGATAATGTGATGTGCCAGTCAGGACATGGAATGATAAGTGATGTTGCCAGTCAGGACATGGAATGATAATGTTGATGGTTTGCCAGTTCAGGACATGGAATGGATAATGTGATGTTGCCAGTCAGGACATGAATGATAATGTGATGTTGCCAGTCAGACATGGAATGATAATGTGATGTGGTCAGCCAGGACATTATCATTCCATGTTACGTTGTCAGTCAGATGTCCAGTTGTTTTATGAAATTAAACTTCTGTTTCCAGCATCTGTCTTCTGTCATTGGTAATACTCTTCGTGGTCAAACCAATGTTGACTCTAACATGGCTCCTTGGACTTGTTTATCAAGTCTTCCTATAACGTGACGAAACATGTCGTGTTCACAGTATCTTCCCCTCATTTCCTCAGATTTGTGTTCAGAAGTACAGAGGAACATCACTGGAGTGACCTTCGACCATGCTGGCCTCCTTCCCTCTCTTCTCCTCCGCCTTCCCTCCTCCCCTCTCTCTCTTTCTCACTCACCTCCCCCCGCCTCTCCTCCCTCCCTCCCCTCCCTCCCTCCTCTTCCCTCCCTCCCTCCCTCCCTCCCTTCCCTCCTCCCTTTCTCCCTCCTCTTCTCCCTCTTCCCTTCCCTCCCTCTCCTCCCTCTTCCTTTCTCCTTCCCTCCCTCCCTCTCTTCCTCCTTCCCCTCCCTCTCTCTTTCTCCCTCCCTCCCTCCCTCCCTCGTTCTCCCTCTTCCCTTCCCTCCCTCCCTCCCTCTCTCCCTTTCTCCCCTCCCTCTTTCTCCCTCTTCCTTCCCTTCCCCCCTCTCTTTCTCCCTCCTTCCCTCTTTCTCCTTCCCTCCCTCCCTCTCTTCCTCCTCCCTTCCCTCCCTCTCTCTTTCTCCCCCCTCCCACTCCCTCCCAGTCTCCATGGTTGTCATGTGTCCAATAGACTCTCTTCTCTCTCTTCACTGCCAACTAACCACAGAGTCTGCCTGGCCAAACACACTGAGGGAATTTTGTCTGCTCTAAACTATGCCATGATAGACAGCTCCCTAGCTGCTCACTGGCACGACGTGGATGGTAAAACTGTGCCAAGTTGAATTTCCAGGATGTTCTCCTCTGACCCGTGTGTGAGACGAAACACCTACAGTTCCTACAGTTTTCACTGAAGAGAGTTGATCCAACAACCTCCAGGCCTGTTGGTTGAGTGGAAGTTGTGAGCAACATACACATTATTCATGATGATTAAGATGCATTACTATCATTAGAAAAGGCTCCTCTACCTGGCTCCCGTGACGTCACGCCTACCATCAGCTGACCGTTGAGTGACAGCAACTCGTCTCGTAGTTTAATCCTACCGCACCTCGCCGCGGGACTTCTCTTCCTCACCTCCGTCACCCAGATACACCCCACGTCCAACACGGGTCCCTGATCCCCCTTCCTCCTACTCCTCCTCCTCCCTCCCTTCTTCCTGTTCTCCCCCTCCGGATCCCCAAATATCGGGATGTTACCGAAACTCAGTCCCAGCTCTGCCCCGTCCCCCTCTCTCTTGGTGAGACACACGGCTCGCACCTCCGCGTCCACACCTCCGCACGGCGGTCTCTCTAGAGACCTCCGCACGGGCTCTTCGTCCTCGGTGAAGTTGAGCTGAATGTACTCCACCAGTTTCTGTATAGCGGCCTGACATAAAGACATGTCTCTGCTGGTACCTCTGCAGCCGCTGACCGTGCTGCCACTGACCGTACTGCCACTGACCGTACTGCCACTGACCGTGCTGCCACTGACCGTGCTGCCACTGACCGTGCTGCCACTGACCGTGCTGCCACTGACCGTGCTGCAGGCATCCACCTCGTGTTCTGACTCCTGGTAGAGATGTAGAAGAATACATTTAAATGTCTCTCATTCCACAATATTACGGTAATTAACAAAATTACAGATTAAAATCCACATTGTGGACTCCTGAGGCACTGTGTATGCAATTATTTATTTACTTATTATTATTTATTTKACCTTTATTTCACCAGGTAGGCCAGTTGAGAACAAGTTCTCATTTACAACTGTGACCTGGACAAGATAAAGCAAAGCAGTGCGACACAAACAACAACACAGAGTTACACATGGAGTAAAACAAACATACAGTCAATAACACAATAGGAAAATAAAGAAAGTCTATATGCAAATGGCGTGAGGAGGTGAGGCAATAAATAGGCCATAGTAGCAAAGTAATTACAATTTAGCAGATTAACACTGGCGTGATAGATGAGCAGATGATGATGAGCAGATTTTCAATGTTCCGTCATTTCCGGTCACAACTTGCAGACTTGTTTACGTGTTGCTGTGCGTTTTGTTGCCAACCTTACTTTGCTACCTGACAACTTTAGCTTCCTGTTAAGGCAAGGGCGGAGTCACTGAGGTGCTCTTTCTGTCTGGGTTGGCACCCCCCTTGGGTTGTGCTGTGGCGGAGATCTTTGTGGGCTATACTCGGCCTTGTCTCAGGATGGTAAGTTGGTGGTTGAAGATATCCCTCTAGTGGTGTGGGGGCTGTGCTTTGGCAAAGTGAGTGGGTTATATCCTGCCTGTTTGGCCCTGTCCGGGGTAATCAATAGGATGGGGCCACAGTGTCTCCTGACCCCTTCTGTCTCAGCCTCCAGTATTTATGCTGCAGTAGTTTATGTGTCGGGGGCTAGGGTCAGTCTGTTATATCTGGAGTACTTCTCCTGTCTTATCCGGTGTCCTGTGTGAATTTAAGTATGCTCTCTCTAATTCTCTCTTTCTCTCTCTCGGAGGACCTGAGCCCTAGGACCATGCCTCAGGACAACCTGGCATGATGACTCCTTGCGTCCCCAGTCCACCTGGCTGTGCTGCTGCTCCAGTTTAAACTGTTCTGCCTGCGGCTATGGAACCCTGACCTGTTCACCGGACATGCTACCTGTCCCAGACCTCTCTAGAGACAGCAGGAGCGGTAGAGAAACTCTTAATGATAGGCTATGAAACCAACGACATTTACTCCTGAGTTTCTGACCTGTTGCACCCTCGACAACTACTGTGATTATTATTATTTGACCATGCTGGTCATTTATGAACATTTGAACATCTTGGCCATGTTCTGTTATAATCTCCACCCGGCACAGCCAGAAGAGGACTGGCCACCGCTCATAGCCTGGTTCCTCTCTAGGTTTCTTCCTAGTTCTGGCCTTTCTAGGGAGTTTTTCCGAGCCACTGTGCTTCTACACCTGCATTGCTTGCTGTTTGGGGATTTAGGCTGGGTTTCTGTGCAGCACTTTGAGATATCAGCTGATGTAAGAAATTTGATTTGATTTTAGTGATACTGGTGTGCAAAAGAGCAGCAAAGTAAATAAAAACAATATGGGGATGAGGTAGGTAGATTGGGTGGGCTATTTACAGATGGACTACACTATACTACTGGATCCAGGTATAATACAATACTTAATCATACACGTTTATGACAAACCTGGTAAGAGTCTTGGTCCGGGTCTCTGCTGGTGGCGGACTGCTGATCG
>NC_036838.1:54777355-54786156 GCF_002910315.2 Salvelinus sp. IW2-2015
AGGTTTTTACTTTTTAATTACCGTTTATATTTTTAGTTTTCCCGAACTTTCCCGAATTTTTTCATTCAACTTTTGGTTTTGTCCAACATGTCCTGGACCTACTCACTGCACAGTCATACTCTGGACCTAGTTTTGTCCCGTGGAATAAATGTTGTAGATCTTAATGTTTTTCCTCATAATCCTGGACTATCGGACCACCATTTATTACGTTTGCAATCCAACAAATAATCTGCTCAGACCCCAACAAGGAGCATCAAAAAGTCTATAAATTCTCAGACAACACAAAGATTCCTTGGATGCCCTTCCAGACTCCTCTGCCTACCCAAGGACGTCAGAGACAAAAATCAGTTAACCACCTAACTGAGGAACTCAATTTAACCTTGCGCAATCCCCTTGATGCAGTCGCACCCCTAAAAACTAAAAACATTTGTCATAAGAAACTAGCTCCCTGGTATACAGAAAATACCCAGCTCTGAAGCAAGCTTCCAGAAAATTGGAACGGAAAATGGCGCCACACCAAACTGGAAGTCTTCTGACTAGCTGGAAAGACAGTACCGTGCAGTATTGAAGAGCCCTCACTGCTGCTCGATCATTCCTATTTTTCAACTTAATTGAGGAAAATAAGAACAATCCAACATATTTTTGATAGTGTATCGCAAAGCTAACTAAAAAGCAGCATCCCAAGAGAGGATGGCTTTCACTTCAGCAGTAATAAATTCATGAACTTCTTTGAGGAAAAGATCCATGATCATTAGAAAGCAAATTACGGACTCCTCTTTAAATCTGCGTATTCCTCCAAAGCTCAGTTGTCCTCGAGTCTGCACAACCTCTGCCAGGACCTAGGATCAAGGGAACACTCAAGTGTTTTAGTACTATATCTCTGACACAATGATGAAAATAATCATGGCCTCTAAACCTTCAAGCTGCATACTGGACCCTATTGCAACTAAACTACTGAAAAGCTGCTTCCTGTGCTTGGCCCCCTATGTTGAACATAATAAACGGCTCTCTATCCACCGGATGTGTACCAAACTCACTAAAAGTGGCAGTAATAAAGCCTCTCTTGAAAAAGCCAAACCTTGACCCAGAAAAATATAAAAAACTATTGGCCGATATCGAATCTCCCATTCCTCTAAAAAAAAAAATTAAAAGCTGTTGTGCAGAAACTCACTGCCTTCCTGAAGACAAACAATGTATACGAAACGCTTCAGTCTGGTTTTTAGACCCCATCATAGCATTGAGACTGCACTTGTGAAGTGGTAAATTACCTTTTAATGGCATCATACCGAGGCTCTGCATCTGTCCTCGTGCTCCTAGACCTTAGTGCTCGCTTGTATACCATCGATCACCACATTTCTTTTGGAGAGATTGGAAACCCAAATTGGTCTACACGGACAAGTTCTGGCCTGTTAGTTCGTCTCTGTGAATGGTTTGTCCTCTGACAAATCAACTGTAAATGTCGGTGTTCCTCAAGGTCAGTTTTAGGACCACTATTGTTTTTCACTATATATTTTACCTCTTGGGATGTCATTCGAAAACATCATGTTAACTTTCACTGCTATGCGGATGACACACAGCTGTACATTTCAATGAAACATGGTGAAGCCCAAATTACCCTCGCTAGAAAGCCTGTGTTCAGACATAAGGAAGTGGATGGCTGCAAACTTTCTACTTTTAAACTCGGACAAAACAGAGATGCTTGTTCTAGGTTCCAAGAAACAAAGAGATCTCAGTTGAATCTGACAATTAATCTTGATGGTTGTACAGTCGTCTCAAATGAAACTGTGAAGGACCTCGGCGTTACTCTGGACCCTGATCTCTCTTTTGACCAACAAGACTGTTTCAAGGACAGCTTTTTCCATCTATGTAACATTGCAAAAATCTGAAACTTTCTGTCCAAAAATGATGCAGAAAAATTAATCCATGCTTTTGTTACTTCTAGGTTAGACTACTGCAATGCTCTACTTTCCGGCTACCCGGATAAAGAACATAAATAAACTTCAGTTAGTGCTAAATACGGCTGCTAGAATCATGACTAGAACCCCAAAATTTGATCATATTACTCCAGTGCTAAGCCCCTACACTGGCTTCCTGTTAAGGGCAAGGGATGGAGTCACTGACGTTCTATTGTCCATGGGTCTAGGTCTTATGCCGCGGCCACACACCTCCGAGTTCTGTGCAATGTGGCAGAAGTAAGTCCTGTGCGCGGCTATATACTCAGGCGCTGATGTCTCAGTGTATGTAGAGTTGGTCGAGTTTTGACAAGACTTGGGTTGAAGAAACAATACCCTACTAGTGGTGTATGGGGGCTGCTGCTTTGACAGCTACACACTATAAGCTCCAAACCAAAGATGGGGAAGTTGTAGTATCCTGCCTGTTTGGCCCTGTCCCGGTATCGCGCAGAAAGGCAAAAGGTTATTTATCATTCAATGATCAATAGCCTGTAAAATTGAAAGGACTAAACTCAAACTCACCACCGGTATGCGCCACAGCATTGTCTACTCTGACCGCAACACAAGGGGCCTCCTACGTGCTACACCTCCATTAGTATGGTTTAGGGCTATGCACATTGAGTACTAGCCTTTTTTTATAGTCGTCGGGCGGCGCTCAAGTGTGATGCAGTCTGTATTTATATCTGCGAGTACTTTCCCTGTCATTAATACACGGATAGTCCTGTTTGAATCATACGCGTCATTCTCTCTCCAATTCGTCTCTTTCTCTCTCCCTGAGAACCTGAGGCCCCTAGGACCATGTCTCTCTATACTATAACCGGGCATGATTGACTCCCAGTCTCTATCCTTGGCTTGTCGTCTGTCTGCCCATTAAAAATCTCAATCTGTGATCTCTGCCGGCTAGGGCTTATATAAATGGTAGTACCTGACCTGTTCAAGTCAGAGAATGCCATGACTATAACCTAGTCCGAGCCCAGCTAGGACAAGCAGGACCGGTTACGAGAAACTCTTAATTAGAGAATAGGAAGTGAAAATGTCCAGTTAGACTTTTCATAGCCTGATTGTTTACCTTAGACCTGTTGCAAGGACACCTCCTGACACGCAAAAACTAAGACCGTATGCTGTGAATGCCATTTATTTAGTACTATGGTTTACTCATGCTATGTTGCAGTTTCACAGGATGAAACATATGGTAGTTTTGAACATCTATGGCCATGTGTTTATAATCTCCACCCGGCACCAGCCAGTAAGATAGGACAGGGCCACTCCTCTACAATTATGCACTGAGCTATCCTCTCATAAGTTTCTTCTGGCTCCATGGTAACTGGTACACACCATCCACGGCGAGCGTATGCATTTACTTTAGCCACTGATCAGTCTTCTAGCATCCTGTAGCACATTGCTTGTCATTTGTTCTACGAGTGTATGGTTGTACGAACTTGCTCAAACAGATCTGAAGAGTTTGACATATGTTGCCAGCATCACCATCTTAAGCCAACTAAATTCAGCCTCTGGAATGCTATACACAGATTAGTAGAATCTTCGAATTAGTGTATCGATACTGAGTGAGTGCACAAACACGACGAGAAGCAAGTATACAAATGAAAACAATATGAGACAAATGAAGTGTGGGGTAAAAACCGAATGTAATTAGTTTCGGGTGGGCTAATATATGTTATCAAGCATGCGATGACGAGCTTAGCGAGCAGTAATAGACGTTTACTGTGGATCCAATCATAGAATGACCACCAAACATATCATTGTATGACAGGCGCAAGTTTAATGACAAAACCTGGGTAGAGAGTCGCTTGAAATAGTGACCGCGAGCTCTGGCTGCTAAGGCCAGGAAAGCGGGTGGGGCGGACTTTGCTGATCTGCGGGTCTTCACATAGATGTGTTACCACCCTCCCTGTACCTGCTGTACGTCGCGCCCGCCAGGAGCCAGTCCTCAACAGAGGAGGTGCTCAGGGCGTTCTCCCGAGAAGGTCGATTGTGAAGAGTTACGAGCCCCATGCTCATGCTGGTGGCAGGGCGTGAGGAGACACGAGACCAGAGCCCCAGCTGGCATCTGTGTTTGAGGTAATAGGCTTCCCAATCACGACCGACGCTCCCTACAAAGGCTTCTCACAAGGCTGCTGACAGTTTCCACCAGAGTGTATTTTTCATATGTTCCCACACGTCTAATCAGGAGGCTGAGTTATAGATGGTAGAACCTCGAGCGGCCTTACCAACGGCTAGCACTAGGTCCCTCTATCAATCAGAGACTGATTTAGACCTGGTATCACCCGCGCGTATTCCCCTCTAATCAGGGACTGATTTAGACCTGGAACACCAGGCGGTGTAATTCTGATCAGGTAGAACAGAGAACCAGCAGGATCCGGACCTCGTAGGGGTCAAGTTGAACACCACTGCTCTAGAGCCCAGTACGTGGGAGAGGGAGTAAGGCTGAGTCGAACCAGTCTATCAGAGCGACAGACAGACTAGGAACACAGGAAGTTTAGTGGACTTGAGGCTGCCTCATCTCTCTAGCAAGGTGTTAGAACAACGGGTTAAGCGAAAAACCCTGGACGTCAGAGAGATCTGAAAAGTTTGTGTTTGTGTGTGAGTCTGCCCGCAGTTCCCATCGGCAACCGCCACGGCCATGATGTCACCACCCAGGAACAAAGCAGAGCTGTCAAGCGAGAGGCTCTCGAGTGGGTCAGTTTGTGTAGATAGAGGGGTTAAATAGTACACCCTTATCGTCAGTGTAGAAGATTTTAAGATGAAACCAATCGTTCAGGGTCGTTGTGAATCCGGTCCTTCTATACAATCCCAAGCGTGTGCGAGAGAGGTAAGCTGGAGAAGAGAGTGGCGACAGCCAAGTTTATCCGCTTGCTGGCAGCTGGCCCTTCCTTCTACCAGGCCAGAGCAGGTGGAAACACTTCGACCATTACATTGCATGCATTCTGCATTCGCGATGTGCTGTATCACCTAAGGTGTGGGTGTCAGTGCTCACTATTCCACTACACCGCGGGTCCCATGCACTCCCGGGAGCACTTCAGGCTCACGCCCCCAGCTATGCACTCTAAAAACCCAAATCACATAGATAAAAGTCCTCACCACAGTAGAAGTTTTCTACAGTGTACATGCCAAATATTCACCTAATTTACAGTCCATGGGCCCTGCCGTACCTAAAATTGTAGTTACTTATACCAGTTCACGGTGCCCCTGGTCTAAAAGTCAAAAGTGCATCCCTTCTACTTATTACAGATCATGGGCTTCCCTGGTCTCAACCACGTTCAGTGCTACTTCACACTCAGTTCCCTATAGCCGGTCCCTGGTCCTTAAAGTAGTGTTCCTCAGTACCTATTTCAACAGTTCTGATCCCCTGCGTCCTAAACCGCTTCAGTCGTTGTACTATAACAGATCCGCATGGGGCCCTCGGTTCTCAAACACTGATGCTACTTATACAGTCCATGAAGACGCGCCGCCTGGGTATCGAAAGTAGTGTTAAACTATACCAGTATCCATGGAGGCCCTGGTCTAAAGTAGTGTACTATACAGGGTTACATGGCCCCTTGTGCTAACAGAAAGAGTGTACATACAGTCCATTGGCCACCTGTGTTACTAAAGTTAGGCTGTACATACTTATACATTTCATGCGCACCTAGTCCTAAAAGTAGAGGCCCATGAATCACATAGTGACGTTCATATTGGGACCTGGTTCTAAATGGTAGCGTGCTTAACTAATACAGTTCATTTTGAGAGCACACCTATGGTCTTATATAGAAAGTATGGCGCTCCCAACAAATACAGTCCATGGGCCACTATGAAGGTGGCTCAAGACTCAGCGTGTTAACTTTATACAGTTCATGGGCCCTGGTCTAAAAGTAGTGTACGGATACAGCCTCGATGGCCCTCTGGCTGTTCTGTCATCAAGGCACAAGTGGGTGGCTACCTTTGAAGAAATCTCAAATGTAAACGAATATGATCTCTCTTCTGAACTAACCGAGCTTTACACCACTTTTCTGCACATTACTACATGGACTTGCGCATAGTCGTCTGTTATCTTTTGCATGAAGATCTATTCGATCGAAATTCCTTCTGAGCAATTAATGTCGATATGCTATCTTGTAGAGGAAATAAGTAAAAATCACACAAGGACATTCAAAAAACCCCTCCGCAGACTAGCTATGAGTCGGTGTAGTCGCAAGAACTTTTAATCCTGAGTGCGCGTGACCTATAGTTATAATTAGTTACTTTAGCCCGAGTGATGTAACAACGACTAACAACAAGCACACGGCCGGCAGCCCGACAATCTTCCCAAGCTGATGGCCCTCAATCTCACACAAATCAGCAAGAACACCATACAACCCCATAACGAACGGATACATGAGAGGTACAGACCCCAGAATGACTCCTTTATCTCAACAGTTAAACATTGGGCACACAACCGTAATATGGGACATTATCCTGACCAACCTGCCTCCAACAGATACACTCGGCGATCGTGCAGACTGCACGAGAGATTACAGACACCCCGAGTACGAACTGATGACCGCTACTTTATCTCTCTGGGTCTCCATAGTTGTCCTGGTCCCTGGTCTGCGCCCCCAGGAGCCAGTCCTCCAACAGAGGGAGGTGGCTCAGGGCGTTCTCCTGGGTGATGGGCATCGTGGCTGGGGCTGGACCAGACCAGAGCCCCACTGCATCCTGTGTTGATAGGCCCCTATAGAGCCCTCACATTCAACTCTGACAGTTCCACAGATTTTTTTTCATTGTTCCCCCTCTAATCAGGGACTGATTTAGACCTGGGACACCAGGCGGGTGATTCCCCTCTAATCAGAGACTGATTTAGACCTGGTACACCCGGCGGGTGATTCCCCTCTAATCAGGGACTGATTTAGACCTGGAACACCAGGCGGGTGTAATTCATGATCAGGTAGAACAGAGAACCAGCAGGATCCGGACCTCGTAGGGGTCAAAGTTGAACACCACTGCTCTAGAGACACTGTACGTGGGAGAGGGAGTAAGGCTGACGTCAGACCCAGCTCATCAGAGGCGACAGACAGACTAGGAACACAGGAAGTTTAGTGGACTTGAGGCTGCCTCATCTCTCTAGCAGTGTGTTAGAACAACGGGTTAGAGCGAAAACCCCTGGACGTCAGAGAGATCTGAAAAGTTTGTGTTTGTGTGTGAGTCTGCCGCAGTTCCCATCGGCAACCCCCACGGCCATGATGTCACCACCCAGGAACAAAGCAGAGCTGTCAGAGGGTGTGTGTGTGTGTGTTAGATGGGGTGTCGGTTCCTTACAATCTAAGGGGTAACTGGGGAGAGTGGAGAGCCATTATCCGCTTGGCTGGCAGGGTTCCGGGACCAGGCAGGGTGGAAATATCCCATAATTGAGACTGACGAGGGAGAAATGTGTGGGTGTCCGTGCTCACATCACCACCCGGGTCCTGGGGAGCGTCAGGCTCACGCCCCAATCACCTAAAAACAAAGTAGAAAAGTCCAAATCAGAGAAGTTATAGGGTACATGCCAAATATTCACTATACAGTCCATGGGCCCTGGTCTAAAGTAGTGTACTATACAGTTCATGGGCCCTGGTCTAAAGTAGTGTACTATACAGTTCATGGGTCCTGGTCTAAAGTAGTGTACTATACAATGGACTGTATAGTAAACTCTTTAGACTAGGGCCCAATGGACTGTATAGTACACTACTTTAGACTAGGGCCCATGGACTGTAGTACACTACTTTAGACTAGGGCCCATGGACTGTATAGTACACTACTTTAGACCAGGGCCCAATGGACTGTATATGTACACTACTTTAGACCAGGGCCCATGGACTGTATAGTACACTACTTTAGACCAGGGCCCATGGGACTGTATAGTACACTACTTTTGACCAGGGCCCATGGACTGTATAGTACACTACTTTAGACCAGGGCCCATGGACTGTATAGTACACTACTTTAGACCAGGGCCCAATGGACTGTATAGTACACTAATTTAGACCCAGGGCCCATGGACTGTATAGTACACTACTTTAGACCAGGGCCCAATGGACTGTATAGTACACTACTTTAGACCAGGGTCAATGGACGTATAGTACACTAACTTTTAGACCAGGGCCCATGGACTGTATAGTACACTACTTTAGACCAGGGCCCATGGACTGTATAGTACACTACTTTAGACCAGGGCCCAATGGACTGTATAGTACACTACTTTAGACCAGGGCCCAATGGACTGTATAGTACACTACTTTAGACCAGAGCCCAATGGACTGTATAGTACACTACTTATACCAGGGCCCAATGGACTGTATAGTACACTACTTTAGACCAGGGCCCATGGACTGTATAGTACACTATTTAGACCAGGGCCCAATGACTGTATAGTACACTACTTTAGACTAGGGCCAATGGACTGTATAGTACACTACTTTAGACTAGGCCCATGGACTGTATAGTACACTACTTTAGACTAGGGCCCAATGGACTGTATAGTACACTACTTTAGACCAGGGCCCAATGGACTGTATAGTACACCACTTTAGACCAAGGGCCCATGAACTGTATAGTACACTACTTATAGACCAGGGCCCAATGGACTGTATAGTACACTTCTTTAGACCAGGGCCCATGAACTGTATAGTACACTATTTAGACCAGCCCAATGGACTGTATAGTACACTACTTTAACCAGGGCCCATGAACTGTATAGTACACTACTTTAGACCAGGGCCCAATGGACTGTATAGTACACTACTTTAGACCAGAGCCCATGGACTATTAGTGCACTACTTTAGACCAGGGCCCAATGGACTGTATAGTACACTACTTAGACCAGGGCCCAATGGACTG